>NC_134789.1:67405834-67433334 GCF_046742065.1 Oratosquilla oratoria
CGCTACAAGTGTTATTGTTTTTGAAAAAAAAAAAAAAAAAAAAAAAATATTGTTAAAATTGGAGTTTCCGACTCTGGAACAGAGGAGAGAGAGAGAGGTGACTTGTTGACCATCTACAGAATTACGAAAGACATGGAAGTCCTTGACAGAGAAAACTTACTAAATTGGGATAATTGGGAAAACTATTTCGAAGTATTCAATATAGATGTTAGCTAGCAGTGGGAAAAGATTAGATCTCATGCTGCAGCCGTATATCTGTGTGTAAAAACAACCTTTAAAGGAGAGAAAACATTGTTGGAAACACAGAACCGGGCTAATTTAAAAATCTTAGAAACTATGATGGGGAGTTTGCTTTGATGTGGTGGAAGCTTAGTTTCCAAAAAAATGAAAACATCATCTATATTGACATGAGTAAATAGCGAGATTATATCTAGGCTTAGCAATTTACTGAATGTTTGATATGGAAGTTTGAGAAACAATCAATTAAAGAGGAGAAGATGCTTGTGAGCCACTTTAATAGTTTACTAGTGCAGGATCCTCTATTAGCCATGCGAATAGGGGAGGTTTGGATTAATGACTTTAAATTTGTTAGATAAATCTACTCCTGTGATCCACACTGAAGAGGATCACAGTGATCGCAATATACGTATCTTCAAATATCTTTCTTTTCTCCGATAGTGATATATATATATATATATATATATATATATATATATATATATATATATATATATATATATATATATATATAACAATCTACTCGTACATCGACCCCTCTGCTTTACCTTTTTTTGTGACACCCCCATGGATCAGAGCCATGCAGCATTATTTCGTGATAGGAAGTTATCTCTCCTAAAGATAGAAACAAAATCTGCTATCCCTCCGCTCACCTACCTCCATAAAACCTCTCCTTAACAATTTCTCTGACTCTTCTTAGGTGCGATATTGTCCCCGAGGATAAAAGCTCTGGTTTCGCTAAGAAATGACTAAACTCGACACTCGAGTAATCCAACACTACATGAGATCAATGAAATTCCCCACACCCCAGTTCTGTTTATTGTTGGCTAAACTCATAAATCTTGTAAAACCATTTTGCCAGTATAGTGTATCATTTTATAGTTTTAAGTCTGGCTGCCTTACTTCAATGAAGCGACAATATTGGACACACACACACACACACACACTCATGGCGCTGTGGTTAGAGCTCTGGCCTGCCACTACGGAGGTCCGGGTTCGACTCTCGCCCGGGGCTGAAATAATATCAGTATCGCAGCGCTGAGGGGTGTTACTCCAACTCTCGTGGGCGGGGAGTTGGGGGTGTGTGTGTGTGCAAGGTCATAGCATTACCCATAGATCGGACCTACGAGCTCTGAGCTCTCTTCCAGGAGGGAAATAGCTGTCGATCACGAGTCTAACACGTGATCCAAAGACCAAGTGAATACACACACACACACACACACACACACACACACACACACACACACACACACACACACACACACACACACATGGTTTGCTGAAGATATTAATTACAGTCGTGATCTTTTATACTTGAAGTCCTGAGTGCAAGCCTTGATCCCAGTATGGAATTAATTCACTGATAATATAAGCCGCTACTGTACCCCTGAAGGAAAGTAGTGTTGTGTGTGTGTGTGTGTGTGTGTGTGTGTGTGTGCTTGCAAGTGTATGTGCGTTGTTTATGTGTTATGCATGTACGTGATATCACAGCATTACCCATAAAACTGACCATACAAACTCTGAACGCTTACCTGGGAGTATAGTATCTGTCGATCAAAAGTCCAGCACGTGACCCAAGGCACACACAGTATTCAACCATGAAATAATTTGAAATTAGATAAACAAACGCAGGCCATTATTGTAGCCGCATAAATTCCCTTTAATATCCTTTCAATCCCAAGAAACTTCTAACTTTCTCTACATTCTTCGGTCTTTACTACAATCTATCTTATGTCCCAAATGAATAACACTGTCTTGCAATAACTTACATTTTTCAAGTTATTGTAGTTGTCTCCTCCTTCACGAGATCGCTCTCATACTAGCGCGGGAATTTGCGTGCACCACGTGGCCCTACATGTTCCTTGGAGTTTGTGATTAGATTGATTGCGTTTTCTTTGCAGGCGTAGCATTTTTTGTTCCTTCGAGGGCGTTGCATGCGATAAATGCTTGGCTGCACCAATTCGCTTCACGTGTGCTAGCGCGTATCGTCGCATTAAATTCTTTAGGTGTAGTCTTCTTTAATTGCGTGCGTTGAATGATTCTCTTCGGAGACGTGTTAGTTGCGTGCATTGAGTACTTCTCTTCAGAGGCGTGGGTTCAAATTCCGCAACTGCCACCACTGTTGTCGCCACTGTCCGCCCTCAAATATTGATATGGCAACTCACTTCTTTTAGTTGTTATTTTCTGTCTAGGATAATTAAAGTCTAGTTTTCTATATCTTTCTTCTGTTAAGTCCAAATAGAATATACAACACTCTCTCCGATGTTCTTCTAAGGACGAGAGCACGTATACAAGATCCTACGTGAGCTTTGCAGTGACGTAGCCATTTCCTTAGTCCAATGATCTTTAACTTTATATTTAAGATCCTCCCCAAAGAGCGTGATCTTACATTCGTGAACCAATTAAATTTTTTTCTCTACCCTTTCACCAATCAGATTCTTTGTTTCAAGCCTTAACGGGAATATTGTTTACTAAGAATAATATCGAGTCTGCATAATTCTCACTTAGGTTATCAAGGAGTGTCATTTCAGCAATATGTAAGTACACACACACACACACACACACACACACACACACACACACACACACACACACACACACACACACACACACACACACACACACACACACACACACACACACACACACACATATACATATATATACATGAATATATATATATATATACATATATATATATATATATATATATTTATATATATATGTATATATATATATATATACCAACTACCGAGCACAGCTCAGGCAGCTCGCTCGGGCTGTTATTTACAAACAACCTACCTATACAATACAACAATCCGTCTTTTACCCCTTACCCCCTTTTCGACCCTCTTTTCTACCAGCCTCTTACAGAGAGAAACGAACTGCCATGGTGGATATTTGCGCTGTCTGAATGCTTCTACATACTTTTCTTGAAGTGTTACATATATCAAATATACTTTATTTTCTATATTTTACTACTTCTTTACAGCTAGTGATTAAATATTTATTAGATATTGAAAGGTGATTACACTGGTCAATATAGAATTTGTTCCAGGGAAAACAATAGCTGTATTATATATGTTTTTGCATGCAGAATCCAAAAACAATGTCAATTTTTTTTTCCATTACCCACATTTTTTGTGTTCCACGGTATGTTACTTTACGTGTGTTACGTGGGATAATTTTCAGTCAAGTGGTTGGTAACATTGAGTTGGGCAACACTGCGTGAGATTGTCATGCACTTCCAGCCAATCTGTTCTTCAAGTGAACCACATTTATTGAGTCAGGGAGATCTGAATGATCTTGTGCGGGATTTAAACTTATCAAAAAAGCAATCTGAACTTCTTGCTTCCAGGTTAAAGAGCTGGAATCTTCTTCGGAAAGAATCCAAAGGTGTGGTGCTTTGGAGTTGTGGATATTCTGTTATGGAGGAACTTAACCATTAATATGACAGAAGTGAGTGGCGCTTGTTTATTGACTCTTCAAAAGTGATCCTTAAAGCTGTTTTGCTCCACAATGGAAATAAGTTTCATTCTGTTCCTCTGGCCCATGCAGCTAATACGAAAGAAACATATGAGAGTATGAAGCTTCTATTTAAAAAAATTAAGTATGAAGAACATAAATGAAATATCTTTGATGACCTAAAGGTTGTGGCACTTTTACTTGGAATGTGAGTGGGACAGTTGGGATAAGAAAAATCATTATGAAAAGAATGTGGCCGAAACGATCTCTGACCCCAGGAGAGAAAGATGTTCTCAATCCTCCTCTTGTTGATTCAGAGAAAATTTATCTGCTTTCTTTGCATATTAAGCTAGGGTTGATGAAAATTTTTGTTAATGGTATGGTTAGAACTGACAAGGGATTCTTATATTTCAAAAATAAGTTTCCTAGAGTAAGTGACGCAAAAATCAAAAAGGTATTTTTGTAGTACCACAGATTAGGGAGCTGATGAGATCCCAGAATTATGATGAAGAACTAAAGGATCCTGAAAAGCTGCATGGCTGTCATATAAGAAAGTTTGCGCGGAGTTTTTGGTGACTCAAAACAGATAACTATTTTGAAATCGTAAAAGAGCTACTGACATCCCACAGGGCCTTGGGATGCAATATGAGCCTAAAAGGCCACTTTCTACAGTAGACTCACACCTGGCGTTTTCCCTGCAAATCTTAGCGCCGTCAGGGAGAGGTTTGTAGCAACGTCACGCCTTATGCCGTTTTCTGTAATCATGCTTAGCACGTATGTTATTGCTTATACAAACTTATGCAAATATGTAAATAGGAATTGTTATATGGGACCCGTAACAATGTGCATATATATGTCAGTGTATATACCATTACTCTGTATGATAGCAGTTGTATTTTGTATGACAACATTCTTCTACTTAATACATGTGTCCTCTTTGAGTTTCCACTGCAAGTCAGCAGTCACATTCAACTACAGTTTCGTTGTGTGAATCACAAATAACTCGGTGTGAACCAAGGTCTAAGTAAAGAGGTCTAACCGCTGGAGCAGTCCTGCGCAACTTATGACGTCATTTAGATGCGTCCATTTTCTCTTTGTGATACACTGAAGAAAACTGCGAAACGCTAAGGAAGACAGGAACTATAATATTTTAAATATTATATATATATATTATATATCATATATATTATATATTCATATATATAGACAGGAACTATAATATTTTATATATATTTATATATATTTTATATAATATTTGTCAGAATATAACTAATTGAGTGGAGCGGTGCGAGCGAAGGCGACGTCATTTTCGAACGACGGACCAACTTCAACTGACAGCTATAGGACCCGCTAACCCCACTTTGAACAGCCAGGTGACGTTCACGGGCTCGCTGCGCCAACTCCCTCGAAATTCGGTCGGAAGTGGTTATGTGGTGCCGTCGATTGCTTTAGTGTTGTGTTTAACCAAGAGCACCTCCAATGGGAGTGATCAGAGATACCCACATAAGAACGATTTGGGAAATAAAAAAAATCAAGGTATACGCTGCCACCACCCAATCGTCTATATGGATATATCTGACCATAAATGGAAACTGCTCCTTGTTATTCACGTCTGACTCCGTCCCCTTTCCTCAGGTCGTTCGGGGTTGGTCCTGGGTAGCGAAAAGGCCTATGCCCAAGTGGGGGTAGTAAAAGAATATAAGCCACCAATAATGTGGGGCCAGTAAAAGAAAATAAGCGAAGGTCTGCTATGTGTTAATTATTACACTGAAGCAAAAATATAGTAAGGAAATACAAAAGTATATTGTGGTTTTCTCCAACTAGACAATCTATTGATCCTTACAATATGAAAAATATATGGGTATGCGAGACATTTAATAACAGTTTTTTCTTTCTTATGGGCATCATAAGTAAGGTCACAGGCACGTGGAAAAACGTAGTTATTTACGCTCCAACCTTCCGGTCACTGTATAAGTCTACTTACAATATTGTGTCTACCTTCAAGCACTGTGTCTACCTTCAACCCCGTATTCTTATTAGAGAACGATCACAGACGGAATTGTACTCTAAGGATTACACTCTCATAGCTAATGTTAAATGTATATACGCAAAGTGTTTGTGAAGTACACTCCCTTAAACCCCTTTTTTCCATATCTGTTATCGGAATCATTTTTGGCATCAGATTCAAAACTTAATAATAATAATAACTATCTACCTACTATATCTGCACTATATCATTTAACTCACATATTGACATTTGTTTTCATTAATCTTACAGAACGTGTTCATACCTGTTATCGGAATCATTTTTGGCATCAGATTAAAATTTTAGCTGCGCACAAAGAGAATGAGACGGCTATGTGTTCGTATCTATGGGTAAACTACTAACCTCCCTGTTGTATTATTTCGTAAAACTTCATTTCGCTTCTCAACAGAGCCCCTAGCTGCTACAATCTCTCCCTAAACTATTTCTCTAGTGGAATCCTGAACTGAAAGTTGGGAATTTTTCCTATTACTCTTAAAATTAATGGCCTTAGCTTACGCCTCTGTCCGAACGTTTAGTGACGTCACGGGTGGGCGGAGCTACGGTGCCCGCGCTATGTTCGAGAACATTCTAATGTCGCGTCGAAACTCAGTTTAACCAAAATCAGCTGAAATATATTTGTAGCTATCTCCTATTGTATGTTCTTCTTCAATGATTATAGTAAGGCTCTTTGCCAACACATCTTGATAGGCAGACATAGAATAGAATAAATTCATGGTCTATTAAGGCTCTATTTTCTACTTTGCTTCTTGGTTGAGTAAAACCGTTACGACGTCCATAATACCCAGTCTCTCAAATCAACACTCAAATAAATAAATAGATAAATAAAACGAAATTCCAAAAATAATACCCCTTCAAAATTCCTGTCCTTACATGGCTCTACGCCCCCCCGTAAGAAAAATTCCGCAACATCACGTGAAGGATTCTATTTGGTGTGGTCCAAATCCCCCTGCAAAAGAAAAAAAAATCCATCCTGCAAAAGAGAGCGATTATCCTTTTGATAGCTTGACGAGGCACTCTCCCCTCAGCACACTCGTAGGTGTACGAATCTCAGGTGACCCGGGGGTACACCAATTTACTGTGGATGTCTCCGTGGACTTTTCCATCAGCCTTCGTATTGGCTGGATTCCCCAATTGACCTCTTACATACTACTTGACTGGACATGCATAGCCGCTACGACCGAGCTAAGCCACGACTCTCTCTTGTGGATTCGCCCCATGGGTGGCACACTACTTCCCCTTCTGTGGGCTCACCTCTGGGCAATCGGCGATTGTCCACCAGGTCCTGAAGTCCTACACCCCTGTCAAGCGGGCAATTGTGAATTGAGTTGGGTTCATGATCCCAACTCGAGCTAAAGAATTTCCCCATTTTCCAATACTACTCCGAATGAAAGTGCTCGCTAACCATCGTTTGTAGTCCCTCTCCTAGGCTAATATTGACTTCTTTATCCCCCCCCCTAAGTTGACATTTAGTTCCTTCACCTGGCTGTTGCTGAAATTTCCTTTTACAACATATGAAATATATGCATCCTTAATCCTAGGACATCTCAACCTTACACATGTATAAAAGTATAGGTGGGTTACATTTAAGCTTTATGGTCCAATATATAGGAACATTGAGGGCATCTTTGCATTAATTTGCACGAGCATTCGTTTTTCTTTGGACATATACTGGCACGATATGATCCCTACATTTCCTATTGCAGTTAACTACTGTCATCTTAGCACCTTAAATCACTAGATATGGGACCAACTGGTCGGGTTGCTCCAGTTGATTTCTTCAGCATTCCTCGATGAGCCGTCTTGGTGCACGACGCATCCTTGGTGGTAGTATTTCCACTTCCGGGTCTGGGTGGAACTCTTTTTCAACAGGCTCCACCAACCACTCTTCGGAACCAAAGTAAGGTTTCACTTGAGCAGCAGCTCTCCTTGTCTCCTTTCCTGTGAAGGGATTTCTTAGTCCATATACACTATGTCCTGCTACCACCTCTACCACTGTATAGGGTCCTTCCCACTTGGGATTCAGCTTGCGGCAGGTACCCGGCATCGTAGTTTCTTTCCGGATCCATACTAAAGCTCCCACTTCCACTTTTTGCTCGCCTCTCCTGCGGTTAGCCACATTCTGGTACTCCGTTGTCATCTTGTGGTGGGTCTCTCGGATGATTCGATGAGCGATCTCTGCTTCATCTTCCGTTCCATCCACACCGGGGAGTCTGTGTCCGGCTAATCTGGGTGGATGTCTTCCGAAGAAGGCGAAGTAGGGAGTATGTCCAGTGGAGGTGTGTGTGGCTCCATTCATCTTCCTCTGACAGGCCTGCAGTAGACCCGGCCATTGGTTCGGGTGGCCCTGGCAGAGCGTTGCCAGGATGCTCTTCAATGTTCGATGCATCCGCTCCACCATTCCATTCGCTTGGGGATGGTATGGGGTAGTGTAGAGCAGGGTGATTTGCTGTTCTCCACACAACTTCTTGTAAGCCGTGTTGGTGAATTCTGCTCCATTATCTGTTATGATGCTCTCTGGGGTGCCGTAATCTGCGAAGAACTGGGTTAGGGAGTGTAGTATGTGTTGGTGGTGTTTTGTTCTCAATGGGAAAAACCTAACGAACCTACTGTAGTGATCGATTATGGTCAAAATATACCTATATCCCTGCGACCCGGATACCATATCCGTTAGGTCTATGCCTATTCTCTCCATTGCCTTTGTAGCAGGGGGAACCTCTTTGTATTGCTGTGACAACCCTTGTGTACCCTTGAACCTCTGACAAGTAATGCATTTCTTTACAAAATTACATACATCTACCTTTAAATTTGGCCAATAGAACAGCTCCTCGGCTTGTTTAATTGTTTTCTTTTGCCCTAAATGACCTGTTAACTCATGTGCATGTTTTATTGCTTCCTGAATCAAATTGTGAGGGATTATGAGTGCGTAGTGAACGCTTCCATCTGATTTCTCTCTAGCATAATATAAGATGTCGTCTATCAATGCAAACTGATCTAGGGTCGTCTTCCTTAAGCGTCTACTTGGTAATGTGCCTCCTTCTAAGTAGTTGGCTAACTCTAACCATGTGGAACTCTCTCTCTGTTTATCCTTGAAAGTGAGTCTATCGTATCCCAGCCAAGTGGCTTCTGGTACTCTCGTGATCATTCTAACTGGCCTTGACAGTTGGTCGGCTACAACGTTTTCTTTCCCTTTTACATACTGGATCTCATACTGGTATTCTCTCATCTCTAGGATCCACCTATTCATGCGTGGAGACTTGGTCTTTCTTTTGAATACACTGGTTAGGGGCTGGTGATCTGTTATAATGGTGAACTTCGTCCCCCATAAGTGATGGTGAAAGTTTCTGCAAGCTAGCACTATTGCAAGTGCCTCCTTATCTGTAATTGCGTACCGCGTTTCGCATGGGTTTAACTTCTTTGAGAAATATCCTATGGGTTTAATGCCTCCTTCTGGCTGCACTTGGCTCAGTACTGCCCCCACGTGTGTGTTGCTGGCATCAGTAGTTAGTAGGAATGATTGGTCATTCCGTACTTTCGCTAGTATGGGTGCACTGGTTAGCTTCTCCTTCAGGTGCTCAAATGCCTCCTGGCGATTGCTGTTCCATACATATTCAGAATCTGACTTTGTAAGATTAGTGAGTGGTACCGCGATTTTTGCGAAATCTGGTATGTACTTCCTATAAAATCCACACATCCCTAGGAATCTCCTCACTTCCTTTACATTCTTTGGTGCTTTCATCATTAGTATGGCATCCACGTTTTTCGGTAATGGCTTACTACCTTTTGCTGATACTACATGTCCTAGAAATGTAACCTGTTTTAGTCCGAAGAGACATTTGCTTAAATTTAATTTGACTCCATTTTGTTCCAGTACTGAGAATAATTCACCTAGTCGTTTCACTAGTTCTGTGAAGGTGGGTGCCCATAGAATAAGGTCATCCAGATAATTCCTGACCCAACCTTTCCGTAACAGGGGCTTCAATACCTCAGTCATGCGCCTCGAAAATATAGCAGGAGCACAATTCAGTCCGAAAGGCAATCTTCTAAATCTATATAATGATACACCATCACTGAAGGTAGTGAGGTCTCTGCTTTCCTTGTCTAACATGACTTGGAAGTACGCATCCTTCATATCTAATGTTACATAATATTCATGACCACTGGCTTGTTCTACTAATTCATCTAGTCTTGGCAAAGGGTAGACATCTGCTGTCAGTTTTTCATTCACACGCCTATAGTCCAGGCACATCCTTTTGCTGCCATCGGGTTTGTTCACCAGGACTATTGGAGATAACCAGGCTGCCGTTGATTTCTCAATAATCCCCTTTTCCTCCATATCCGTTAGCATATCTGAGATAATTGTCTTTGCCTGTTCAGGATAACGGTATATAGGAGCTCTACTGGGCTGAGGGTTATTTACCTGTATATGAGCGGGTGGACCTTCAATTAACCCCAGATCATCGCTTCCCAGTATAAATAGCCGTTCGTGCTCTAGGATCAGTTCGTTCAGCTCTCTCTGCTCCCTGTTAGTAAGATGGTCCCAGTTTTGTTCCCTTATTTTCTCTTCCAACTTCTCTACCCTAGTACCTTCTAACTTTGCTGACTCATAATTAGGTAGTAGATCATTGTGTATTTCCCTGGTCACATTAATTCTAAGAGGGGGTATGTTCCTAGTCAGCTCATATGAACCTATTATAGTCCCTTTCTGGTACTTCAGCCTTTTCTTAGAATTGTTAACCAGTGGTACGTATATTGAACTCCCTTCGCTAACATCTACTAAATATGGGTGACCGTTATGGCTGTAACTTGCTTGGGGATACACTATAAGACATGTGCCCGGTTTTTCTCTCACTGGGACTGTTATAAATCTAGTCTGATATGGCTCTAAGAATACTGGAGCCTCCAAACCTACTTGTAAGTGATGCTTCGGATTTCCATTTAGCGTAATGGGGCTCTCTCGTACCTGTCGGACCTCCCCCCGTTGACTCTTGACGGTGTTAAATGGGTACGATACCCTACCCCAGCATAGAGTTCTCTTCCTGGCGTTCCAATGATAATCTGCTTGATTCAAGATATCACATCCCAATAGTATGTCAGTAGCTAGGTATGAGTCTGGTACTATAGGAATCCATTGTGTAACTACCTTTGCGTTACCCACATTAACCTTTGTTTTTATCATTCCAATTATCCTAAGCGGGTTCCCTGTGACCCCTTGTAATCTTGGAGGATTCCTCCGCAAGTTGAGTTCTCCTTCAATCATCTTAGATGCTTTCTCCGACACCAATGTGTGATCACTCCCTGTGTCTACTAATGCCCTTAGTTGCTGGCCCCCTACTTCTGTAGTGATCACCGGGGTTGATTTTCTGTTATCCAGTCATTTTGAACCTTTGGAGTTTGAGCGGTATTGGCTCTTCATCGAGGCTGGGCAATTCGGGTCTCCCCTCCTGCAACTTAGCTTTCCACAATCAAAACAATGGCCAGGGGGTGGTTTCCTCCAACAGTCTTTTAACCAATGGGAGGCTGTTTGACAGTACTGACAGTATCTGAGACGGTCGCTACCTTCTTGTGCATTCCTCCCCTTCTCCTGCTCTAACTGAACCTCTAGTTTGCGGATCCTATACATGAGTTCATCGACATCGACATCACCTCGGGTACAGCTGTTTTTCCTCTCCTTGGCATGTAACACGTTCACCGGCGAGTCCCTTTGAATCATCAAGAACTGCCTCTCGTTCTCTAATCTATTTAGGAAGTGATTAAGTGGGTACCCATCATTTAAGAATCCCTCAATCCTTTCCTTTGATCCTGTGGGTAACCCATTCCACAGCTTCCTTTTGATGGTCTGGTCCCGGTTTGGTAAGCTTTCACTTGGGATTCTCGTCTCGAGTACTGCATGATGGTACTTAAACTTATGTATGAATGTTTCTGGTGACTCTATCCAGTCATATCTCATGTTCTCTAAGTCCTGCCATGCTCGATCTAGGTTAACTTCGATGCCGAATTCCTTCTGTAGCCCCGTCTTAAAAGACTCCCATGAGTGGATGGTTCCCCTCTTTTGATTGTTGTATATGACTACGGCTAATTCCGGGCTGGCCCTACTCTTTGCAATCAGGATTCTTTCCTGGTCATCGTCGCTACATCGCTCCACCAACTCAATGAACAATTGGAACTTGGCTATGGCATCAAGTCCCCGTAACTCTTCCAACTTTAGTATGGGAATGCCGTTTGGGTCTGCGAGTATCCTTGGTTTTTCCTCCTTTATTGGGGTTTTGGGTGTGCATTGGGCATTCTGTGCCTGTATGTCTATTACGTTCCTCAACGTACCTATTATCTCTAATAGCTCTCCACTGACTCTCTGTTCATTTGTAGCACCTGTTTCTTTGCCTCCTCCTGGGTTAGATTCCCATTCAGGTCTATCTTCCATCCTCGTTCTCGTCTCTTCTTCCTCTCCCGAATTGGATTCCCATTCCGTTTTATTGTTCATTTTTACCTGACTGCCTTTAATTATGTGTAGTTCCACCTTAACACGTCACTTCCCCACACAATCTCATCCGCTATTTCTACTCTTAATGACTGCCGAGGATCTATTCTGTCTCTGATTACTGTACTGCCAATCCACAGGGTACACAAGCTTTGTCTAAGTCGACACACCGATAAGTGAGCTTCAGGTTGGTTAATAGCGTAAATCCCACCGCTCGGCCACCAATAATGTGGTGCCGTCGATTGATTTAGTGTTGTGTTTAACCAAGAGCACCTCCAATGGGAGTGATCAGAGATACCCACATAAGAACGATTTGGGAAATAAAAAAAATCAAGGTATACGCTGCCACCACCCAATCGTCTATATGGATATATCTGACCATAAATGGAAACTGCTCCTTGTTATTCACGTCTGACTCCGTCCCCTTTCCTCAGGTCGTTCGGGGTTGGTCCTGGGTAGCGAAAAGGCCTATGCCCAAGTGGGGGTAGTAAAAGAATATAAGCCACCAATAATGTGGGGCCAGTAAAAGAAAATAAGCGAAGGTCTGCTATGTGTTAATTATTACACTGAAGCAAAAATATAGTAAGGAAATACAAAAGTATATTGTGGTTTTCTCCAACTAGACAATCTATTGATCCTTACAATATGAAAAATATATGGGTATGCGAGACATTTAATAACAGTTTTTTCTTTCTTATGGGCATCATAAGTAAGGTCACAGGCACGTGGAAAAACGTAGTTATTTACGCTCCAACCTTCCGGTCACTGTATAAGTCTACTTACAATATTGTGTCTACCTTCAAGCACTGTGTCTACCTTCAACCCCGTATTCTTATTAGAGAACGATCACAGACGGAATTGTACTCTAAGGATTACACTCTCATAGCTAATGTTAAATGTATATACGCAAAGTGTTTGTGAAGTACACTCCCTTAAACCCCTTTTTCCATATCTGTTATCGGAATCATTTTTGGCATCAGATTCAAAACTTAATAATAATAATAACTATCTACCTACTATATCTGCACTATATCATTTAACTCACATATTGACATTTGTTTTCATTAATCTTACAGAACGTGTTCATACCTGTTATCGGAATCATTTTTGGCATCAGATTAAAATTTTAGCTGCGCACAAAGAGAATGAGACGGCTATGTGTTCGTATCTATGGGTAAACTACTAACCTCCCTGTTGTATTATTTCGTAAAACTTCATTTCGCTTCTCAACAGAGCCCCTAGCTGCTACAATCTCTCCCTAAACTATTTCTCTAGTGGAATCCTGAACTGAAAGTTGGGAATTTTTCCTATTACTCTTAAAATTAATGGCCTTAGCTTACGCCTCTGTCCGAACGTTTAGTGACGTCACGGGTGGGCGGAGCTACGGTGCCCGCGCTATGTTCGAGAACATTCTAATGTCGCGTCGAAACTCAGTTTAACCAAAATCAGCTGAAATATATTTGTAGCTATCTCCTATTGTATGTTCTTCTTCAATGATTATAGTAAGGCTCTTTGCCAACACATCTTGATAGGCAGACATAGAATAGAATAAATTCATGGTCTATTAAGGCTCTATTTTCTACTTTGCTTCTTGGTTGAGTAAAACCGTTACGACGTCCATAATACCCAGTCTCTCAAATCAACACTCAAATAAATAAATAGATAAATAAAACGAAATTCCAAAAATAATACCCCTTCAAAATTCCTGTCCTTACAGTTAGACCTTATATTCTTAGATCTTGGTGTGAACTATATATTTCTTCAAACCTTCGTGCTAAATTTTTATGACATACTAAGTAGCGCACCCTCAGCTCTAAAGGTTCCCCTAGGATATTCTTAACATTAAGGCTTGGTACTATGGGAAGAGGAACACTTCACTGTTGCCTGATCAATGGTGAATATTAAAAAGGAATTGCACTCTAAATGCGCACATTTCTACTTGTTAAATGTAAGTTTCATCAGAATATCAGTCTCATTTATTAGTTATAATTGTTTAAATTTGAATATGCTATCACAGAAAAACTATGCCTGATAGAAAGATTCCGTAAACATATTTGAAATTAACAGATAAAAATTCTATCAAGTTCACCTCCTTTTGCTTGTGGGACAGGTATTTTGATAAATTTTGCTGACCAATGTTATCAATGACTAAAATCATCGTCTCATGAAATATTTATCTGTCATGGCGAATGATATAAGATATAGTCAGCAGTGCTTTCTATACATAACGGTCTCGCCCACATCCCTTCTGCTTCATCGTTAGATACTATTTTGACGTTTTATCTTCAAAATTACATTTGTTTTGTGGCGACAAACTGCCTGCTTGAGTGGTATGTAAGGGTGTACGTGATTATTCCAAATACGAATAAACGCTCATGATTGCTCAGCTCTCAAATCTGCATTCTTCCACGTGTTGTCCATGCCCATATAATTGAAGTACAGTATATAATTTATACAGTATATTTAACAAGTAACGATTTTTTTCTTCAATTTGAGTGACATAAAAATGGCAGACATATATGAATATGATTATGAAAATTAGAAGTTTAAAAAAGTAGGAAGATGTTAAACAGAGTAACTATGTCCCGTATGATATAAAAATGGCAGACATATATGAATATGATTATGAAAATTAGAACTTTAAAAAAGTATAAAGATGTTAACCAGAGTAAGTATGTCCCGTATTAAACATTAACTCTGTGTTTTATGCTGTCCATACTCTAGGGACAGTAGTGATATCCCTGCGGACCAGAATCACTTAGCCTTCTATTATGAGTCGAGGATAGTCCCCACTCAAAAATAGAATGATGATAATTTTTAGTTTTTACTGTACCTCCATTCTGCTGCTGCCCTCCCTAGGTCTTTCTTTTACTACCTCTATGACACAAAGATAGAAGTGTTGGCTATTTCCAACAGAATATTAGATAAGACTCAAATATAGTGTTTAAGTATTCAGATTTCATTACGGCACTGGTTTTGATCGCTGAAGCCGTGAAATCGGTGGTGAATTCTTTTGTGATGTCGAGTAACGTTGCGTGTGCCAAGTCGTAGGAAGTACGCTGCGCCCACACTATAATGCATACATCAAGCAAAAATTAAAAGTGTATTATTGCAACAGCTACGGCAGCAAGGGATGTTCTTCTTCTTCTTCTTCTTCTTCTGCTTCTTCTTCTTCTTCTTCTTCTTCTTCTTCTTCTTCTTCTCGTTTTTGTTTTTGTTTTCGTTTTGCTCTTGTTTTCGTTTTGTTCTTGTTCTTGTTCTTGTTTTTGCTCTTGTTTTTGTTTTTGTTTTTTGTTTTTGATTTTGTTTTTGTTTTTTGTTCTCGTTTTTGTTCTTGTTTTTGTTCTTTCTCTTATTCTTTTTCTTGATCCTTTTCTTGTTCCTTTACTTGTTCTTTTTCTAGTTCTTTTTCTTGTTCTTGTTTTTGTTCTTTTTCTTCTTCTTGTTCTTGTTCTTCTTTTTCTCTTACAAATGACATGAGGTAGCTCCGGACGGCAGCTCTACACAAATTCACTTGACAAATCTAGACTAATAACCATCGGAAAATAATTAAAAATATATGTATAAGAAGTGAAGAAAAAATGCTACTTAAAAGAAATAAAGATGAGTCCTCGAACTGGCCTCGACCCGAAGCACCGAGACCAGAATGTACTAGAACGAATCCAAGCCCGAGTCGTCACGCTCCGAGACCAGAACTGAGAGAATCAGCCTAAGAAAAAGACAACCTCATCATGAATACAAACTCCCGGACAATAGAAAATTAACTTTATTTTGCAAATCATATCAAATTGCCTGAATTGCATTTATCAGAATTAAGATTCTAGAGGAAAAGAGAAAAGGTGTGTGTGTGTGTGTGTGTGTGTGTGTGTGTGTGTGTGTGTATGTGTGTTCACAATGGTCTTTGGATCACGTGTTGGACTCGTGATCGACAGCCATCTCCCTCCCGGAAGAGCGCTCAGAGCTCGTATGACCGATCTATGGGTAATGCTGTGACCTTACACGCACACACACACCCAACTCCCCGCCCACGAGAGTTAGAGTAACGACTCAAAGCACAGCGATACTGAAATTGTTTCAGCCCCTGGGCAGGATTCGAACCCGGACCGCCGTAGTAACAGTCCGCGCCACCGAGTGTGTGTGTGTGTGTGTGTGTGTGTGTGTGTGTGTGTGTGTGTGAGAGAGAGAGAGAGAGAGAGAGAGAGAGAGAGAGAGACAAACAGACGTGGAGGAAGAAGGAGAGACAGAGCGAGTGAGGGGAGAATAGGAACTGGAGAAAGGATAGAAAGAAATCCGGGAGGGGAGGGGGTATTTTTTTTGCCCAGTCCCCCACTCTCATCTATTGGTTAAAAAACTGACAAACATGTCGATAATATTTTTCTGTGAATTGAGCCACAGGCAGAGGCTTATCGTTATCAAGATAGTGTGAGCGTAAAAGCCAAGCGTATTTTCAAGTGAATTATTTCTTTTACAAATTTACCTCCGTTTGAATAGCGGGGGCGAGCAACCGTCGTAAAGTTTTTAACCGCCATAACGGTTTTTAACGGACTCATTTTTTTTTTTATCAGCTAATCCGAAGAATCAATATACGGCTTTGAATGGCGAAAATAATGGCGACTATTCGAATTCTTCCCCTTCTTTATGATTGCCGTTATCATAAATCCACAAAATGTTCTAAAAATATTTGAGTCTTTTGAAATTTAGATACGGTTAATATGCATTTATCATTATATTGACATTATTATTATGTGATATCTTTTTTGTATGCTGAAAATGTTTGAGTTGGTGCTCCAACGTTCCAACGCAAACACTTTCAAGAAGACAGACAAATGCATTTCCAAAATGGGTCTATCAAACAACACGTAAAATCAGTACAGAAAAAAGACATCACTCTACAGTTATCAGACACCACCAACAAAATAAAGAAATTTATTTATAGCAGAAGCACTTATAATATGAGAAGAACATTCCAACATTAACCAACAGAACACAGGGGAAAAACGTACATTGAGATTATTCACAGACGGACACCAGGTTACCACATGGAATGCCAACGGACATTAGGTCATACAGAATGTCCTTCCCCAGTGATCTCACTACATACCACTCATATGTAAAGCACACACAAATCGTTAATTCATAATAGTCTTGATAATGTGCAATGAGTTTGCGAAACGTCGACAATTACAGAGGTCTCCTCCACACACTTCCAAAACTCCTTAGAGATAAAGAAAGGTTTAGAGAAGCCTGAGAATAGCTTGATCACTAAATAACTTTCCTGTCTATTAAATAGAATATGTCCTCAAGAAAAGCTGCTACCTAATGACATATATATATATATATATATATATATACATATATATACATATATATATATATATATATATACATATATATTTATATATATACATATATATTTATTTATATATATATGTGTGTGTGTGTGTGTTTTTGTGTGTATGTATGTATGTATACATACATATGTTATATATATATATATATATATATATATATATATATATATATATATATATCAACCACAATACACTTTAATTCTAAGCCATCAACATCGAGGGAGACTCGAGGAGGCCAACATGCAGAAATTGAAACGTGGTACGGCCAAGGACTCGAACCTGGGCTAGCACGTGACAAGTGTTAGTGACTTAGCCGATTGCGCCATCAAGAGAGATATGAGTTGAGCGCAACTTTTCTTACATATTTGTATGCTCGAGTTACATACAAGTACACGAAATTTTGCGTTCAACCCATCTCCACTATGATAACACAATTGGTAAACATACGAACGCGAGAAAGTATTGTACAACACTAAATGGGTCCCAGTGAACAGATATACATTTTTATCAACCACAATACACTTTGATTCTAAGCCATCTAAATCGAGTCTCTCGAGGGGACCAACATGCAGAAATTGAAATGTGGTACGGACAAGGACTCGAACCTGGGCTAGCACGTGACACGTGTTAGTGACTTAGCCGATTGCGCCATCAAGAGAAATATAAGTTGAGCGCAATTTTTCTAATATATTTGTATGCTCGAGTTACATACAAACACACGAAATTTTAAAGATACTTTCCCGCATTTGTATACTTAGCAAATGTACTATCATAATGGAGATGGGCTGAACAAAAAATTTCTTGTACTTGTATGTAACTCGAGCATAGAAAATTTGCCCTCAACTTATATTTCTCTTGACGTGCAGGCCCAGGTTCGAGTCTTTGGTCATACCACGTTTCAACTTCTGCATGTTGTCCTCCTCGAGTCTCCCTCGATGCTGATGACTTAGAATTAAATTGTATTAGGGTTGATGAAAAATGTATATCTGTTTACTGGGACCCATTCACCGTTGTACATATATGTATTTGTATATATATATATATATATATATATATATATATATATATGTATACATATATATATATATATATATATATATATATATATATATATATGTGTGTGTGTGTGTGTGTGTGTGTGTAAGTGGGAGTAGGAAATACGAAAATCTTAGATCTAGTCTATTCCTGACTAATTTCGTAAGTATGCTTTTTCAAAGGAATGGTGTACAAAATGGGCAATGGGCATTTATACACTACCTCTCCGTGTTGCCATTGTTGGTGACATGTGTGGATAATACCAAAGGACATATTTATCATAATAATTGATTAACAATAGGAATGTGCTAATCTGCTATAATAAAGTGGTAGCTTCTGTCTGTCTGTTCGTTTGTTCACGAACTCCTCCTAGGGTTTTGGAGAGAGACCCCCATAACCATACATATTCTGATACCCAATCACTCCAGGTACTTGGATAACTATATTTCATTTAAAAAATATTATTTTGACTAGGGTTAAGAATTAAAGTGGCATGGTGTGGTAACACGCCATTACTGTAGTGTCCCCTTAACACAATAGGCATTTTTGTGACAAAAATTACTATGATTAAACAAACCATTGAATGTTTTCATAAATATTATTCATATTTGTGAAATTAATGTTACCACAAACTGATAGCCTTTGTAAGAAGAAAGCATGTAAATGTAAAATGATTGCATAGTTTTACCAAATGTTTAAATATTGATTATTTCTATTTTACTTCTTCGCGGGCGGTAATGTACTCGAGTTCAAAGGTAATGAAAGGTTGGTTCAATTCTTCTCTTACGGCCGAATATATTTTATTTCCAAAGGCGTCTCCTTCCTCAATTTTTTTTTCTTACTTTCTTAACATTTTATGTATTACCTTTTCCATTGAGTTACATTGATAAATGTAACTTTTCTCCACAAATTCTATCAAAATTAAAATGATTATCATTTGTCCGCAGCAACGCGCGGGTAATTTGGCTAGTAATAACAATAATAATAATAATGCTAACAATAATGATAAGCGTAAGAGCAATAACAATGATATTGAAAAACTATGATAATATTAATAATGACAATGATAATCTACTATAATAAAGTAGTAGCCTCTGTCTGTCTATCTGTTTATTTGTTTGTTTGTTCACGAGGAACGGGAATGGGCCCTTACACACACACACACACACACACACACACACACACACACACACACACACACACACACACACACACACACACACACACACACACACACACACACACACACACAGACACATACACACACACACACACACACACACACACACACACACACACACACACACACACACACACACACACACACACACACACACACACACACACACACACATATATATATGTATATATATATATATATATATATGTGTGTGTGTGTGTGTGTGTGTGTATGTGTGTGTGTGTGCATTCTTCTTTAAGCTTTCTATCCTTGCTATTTTCTTTTTTGTAGGAGAAAGGGAGAACACAACATCACCAAAAATGAATCTAATGTGAGTTTGGAAATGAAAAGAAATACATTACCTACGATGTTTCGCTGCTTAGCTAATTGATAGGTGGGAATAGGTATCTGCGAAATGATTGGTTTTAATTTGCAACCAGGTTGGTGAGTTTTGACATTACCATAAAAGTAATGTGGTTCATAGTGTTCTTGTAGATTCTGGAATTTAACACCGTCGATTACTGCATTTGCGTTATTAATTCAGTTCCTCTTCCCGGATTTTATTTACAGCTCAATGATTCTATGACTCTGTATATTCCTAATCTCCATTCACTTCTTTCTACGGATGATTTTGTGGATATTCTCAGGAATACAGCTCCTCAAGGAATGTTAGCTTCTCTCGACGTTGAAGGTCTTTTCTCGAATCTTCCCGTGGAAGAAACTATTCAGATAATCCTCTATTATGTTTTTAACCAGTATGGCTTGCCTCCACCAAAATACCACGTGATAGTCTTGAGATAATGGTACGGGTTTGCAAAAAAGAAGCACCCTTTAGATGCCTCTCAGGTCGTTTGTATTTCCAAATTGATGGTGTAGCTATGGGCAGGCCCCTAGGTGTTTTATTTGCAAAAGCTTACATATGCCATATTGAGAACTCCGTCCTTGATGCCGTGAATCCAAAATCTTATTTGTATTTTAGGTGTGTAGATGATATTTTCGTAGACATAGAAGGAAAGGAACAGCTTGAAAACCTAAACGAAAAGATGGAAGAAAAATCTTGAAAATCTTGCATGCATCTTACCGCGGAGGAAAGTATCGGCAACAAGATCCCTTTTTTTTTTAGATGTTTGGGTAGATGGTGCAAAAGGCGCATTTACTACGAGTGTTTACAGGCTACCCCCCGTGTAAGGGGGAAAAAGCCTTTGGTATATGTATGTATGTTTACAGGAAACCAAGTAACTTCGGTAGATATTTAAGTGGCTTAAGCAAATGCCCATCAAAATACAAGGCCAGCGTGGTACGCGCGTACATTTCGAGAACTTTTAAGATATGTTCCAACTGGTACCTTCTCCAACAAGAATTGAATAGAATCAAGCAAATGTTAACAAATAATGGGTTCCCGATGAATGATATTGACAGAGAAATTAAAGATAAAATGGAGAAATTTAACACTGACCTAGGTAATATAGTAAATTCGAGGAATGATATAAATTTTTACTATCAAAGTACAATGTCATCCGCATATAAAAACGATGAAAATGTCTTGAAAAATACGTATATAAAAACTGTAAACCCAAGAAGTAAGAGGACTCCCTGAAATTGGTAATATATTATCGCAACCCCAGAACTTCATCATTAATTATGAAAAACAAATTGGCAGGAGAAAAAGATAAATCAAAACAAAGTTACGTCGTGTACAAATACTCATATCCTTTCAACAGCGAGTATATTGGCCACACAACTCAAACTTTGTCTCAAAGACTAACATTTCATATGCAAAATGATGCAAGAAAATCTCACATCTCAAAAGTACATAAGAGGACCATATCGTGGGAGAAAAATGAAATGCTTGGAAGCCGTATTGATAAGGAATTACCTACCAGCAATAAAAATTCAACTAAATATGTGTGGAACCCTGGAGCTGTTTGGGGCATCCCACGGAGAGCCAAGGAGAAATTAAACCAAAGTATCTTTTCCAGTTTTGGACAGTGTATATATGATCACAATTTGTATCTTTAAAATAGAATTGCCTGAAGATGCCTAAAGCATAGGTGAAACGTCGTAAGTAATGTATATGTTTTCATTTCCAAACTCATTATGGATTCACTTGGTGATATTGTGTTCTCCCTCTCTCCCACAGAAAAGAAAATAGCAAGAAGGGTAGAAAGTTTAAAGAAGATAACCAATGAGGAGTATGCTGTATCATTCAATAGAAAATGTACCCAAGAAAACCAGCTCCCGGATATATATATATATATGTATGTATATATGTATATATATATATACACATATATATATACATATATATATATATATACAAATATATATATATACACATATATACACACACACACACACACACACACACACACACACACACACACACACACACACACACACACACACACACACACACACACACACACACACACACACACACACACACACACACACACACACACACACACATATATATATATATATGTGTGTGTGTGTGTGTACATATACTATATATGTGCATGCATGCATATATATATGTATATATATATATATATATATATATATATATATATATATGTGTGTGTGTGTGTATGTATTATATATGTGTATATGTATATATATATATATATATATACACATATATCTACATATGTAAAAGCTGAGACCTATACAAAACAAATGAATAATTTCTTACACGGAAATGTGAGTTATGGAGTCATTTCCTAACAAGATTGTTTAATCTCAAACAGTGGTGGTTTGAAATTAGAAAACAAGAATCTATTTGCTTGGCAAATATGAGAACCTAACCTGAATATTTGAAATTTCCCTCTCCTTCCACAGTTTGTTTGTAAACATCACAAAGTCGTATTCTATGAATACAAAGAGTCATTTGAAAAACGTCCCTTACCTGTGTTTGTAAACATGTTCCTTCTCGAACGCTGATGTGTTGAGTTTTTTTTTTATCTATTTACTTTATCGAAATAAATACCTTGTGAGGACGAAACCTTTATTAGTACGACGTTTCATTTATTTCATGTACTTGACAAAGTTATAATTACAAATAAAATGTCGAACTGATAAATGTTTCGTCCTCACTTTCATACATCTATTTACTTACTGTGACCAAATTGAGAGGCCGAGGGTTTGGAAAAAAAAATCGAAAATCATCTAATTCATGAACTAAATGGTCTCATGAGGATATCTCCATGCATTGTATTATAATGTATGATTTTAGAATGTTTCTAAAGATATAGAGGAAAAATTAAGATTTTTTTGCAGGAGGGCCAAAGATCTATGTACCAAAGGATGGCCTCAGCAGCAACTATTCAATTCATCCAATCTTCAAGTATTTTGCCCTCGCAGTTTCTTTCGCGCGTGTGTTTGTGTGTGATTCAACAAGGTCTTAGCTCATGTGTTGTACTCGTGATTGACAACTATTATCCAACCGGATCAGAGTTCAAAGCTCGTCTATGGTTCGATATATGGGTAGTGCTGTGACCTTACACACACACACATATACACATTCGCACACACACACACACACACACACACACACACACACACACACACACACACACACACACACACACACACACACACACACACACACACACACACACACACACACACACACACAAACACACACACACACACATACACATACACAACCACACACACACAATTCCTTGCCCACCAGAGGTGATGAGCCGGTTCGTACTATAACGATGCTATTTTTTCTTTCTTTTTTTCATTTTTTTTTCAGCACTGGGCGGAATTAGCACTCGGGTGCTGAATTAGCGGTCGAGTACGTGCCACTACACCATCGACCGAGTTATGTGTGTGGAGTATGTGTGTGTGTGTTTGTATTTTCTTAATTGCATGGTTCCAGCTTACGTTATATCTCATTCTCTAATTGTGTGTGTGTTTGTGTGGGTATGTCAACAGTAGGCACAGTAACACGCACATCAACAACAAAAACAACAGAATTCACAAAAACAACAGAATCCACCACAGGCGCAATAACAACAGCTGCTGCTACTAATACTAACTACTGCTACTACAAAAATGACGACGACTACCGCTAGTACTGTCACCACCACATCACATCAGCATGTGATGTGTGTGGGCTTTTTCTTTAAAGGATGGGCGTTGCCGCTCGTCGCCACTATTATCTCTCTGTAACCCATTGTCACCTCTCTTGCCACTGCTAGTCCTGTCAACACCGTAGCCACTGTAGTCGCTCTTGTGGTCTTCACTTATGAATATGGCAACTCACTTCTTTTAGTTATAATCACCTGTCCAGGAGAATGAAAATATAGAATTTTTCTTTAGCTTTCCTCCGTCAATTCTTATACAGCGTACTCCCCATGAGGTTCTCTCATGGAATCCTTCGAGAGCACGTATGCAAGATCCTAAGTGAGCTTTACAGTGACGTAGTCTTTCTTTTTTAGTCTTAGATTTTTAACTTTTTATTTAAGATCCTCCCCACAGGGCGAGGTCTTACAATCGTAAACTAATTGAATTTTCTCTTCTTCCACCCTTTCACCAATCAGGTGCATTGTTTCAAATCTATTCGGTAATACTGTTTACTTAGAATAATCTCGAGCCTCTCCATGATTCTCACTTAGGTTAAAAATGAATGTCATATCAGCAATACACTCGAGCTCCCGGCTCTTATTTATAAATAATAATTTTATTACCTACACAAGGCGGAAAGCGGACTCAGGCAGCTCGCTCGGCTATATTGTTTCATAAACACCTTACCCATAAAATGCAACAACCCGTCTTCTAACCTCTTTCTATCCTCTTTTCTACCAGCCTCTTAAAGTGGCCTTTTATTACGTAAAATGAACTCTGGGTATAGGGCTCTTCAAGAACCTACAGAGCCTCAGATGAATAAAAGTGTCTGATGTTAGCCACAAGAGAACTTGGCGTAAGGGTCAATGGCCTTCCTGTGATGAATAGAGTCGCCTGCTGCTATCAGCCAGAACAGAATCTATACGAGGTGTCGATCGTCGAACCGAAGGGTTTCTAGTTACACACACACACACACACACACACACACACACACACACACACACACACACACACACACACACACACACACACACACACACACACACACACACACACACACACACACACACACACACACACACACACACACACACACACACACACACACACACACACACACATATAGAGGGTGTCATCGGGTCAAAGGATCCTTCGCTTGGATGAATAAAATCGTCTGGTTTTCGCCAGAATATGTAGATAAATATACGTGTGTGTGCATGTGTGTGTGGCTGTGTACGTGTGCTTGCGCGAGCGTGTACATGACCATACATGTTCATGTATATTTACACAAACACGCACTCTTTTCCTGCTTGTATGGGAATAGTTGTGTGTGTATATGTGTATTTCAGCATTCAGAATCCGTACACCGCATTTCACGATCAGCTGCACTGGGCAACTGATTGGAGCTGCTAGCAATTACAGCTGCACTGGATTAGTTCAGCTTCCCAGCAGCAGTGCCTATGTCTCTCTTTCTCTCTCTCTCTCTCTCTCTCTCTCTCTCTCTCTCTCTCTATAAATTCAACTTCCCAGCGGTAGTGCCCATCGTTCTCTCTCTCTCTCTCTCTCTCTCTCTCTTTCTCTCTCTCTCTCTCTCTCTCTCTCTCTCTCTCTCTCTCTCTCTCTCTCTCTCTCTCTCTCTCTCCCTCTCCCTCCCCTCTCTCTCTCTCTCTCTCTCTCTCTCTCTCTCTCTCTCTCTCTCTCTCTCTCTCTCTCTCTCTCTCTTAGTTCAGTTTCCCAGCAACAGTGTCCATCGTTTCTCTCTCTCTCTTTCGCCCTCTCTCTATTAGATCAGCTTCCCAGCAGCAGTGTACATCACTTTCTGTTTCTAGGTATGAACTCATGTGCCTGTTTTCTCGTCCCTAAATCACTCACACTAGCTTTAATTGTTGTCTTAATTTTGAGTGGAACAGTTTGGGAAAGCAAGCCAGTGGGAGAGCAATTAGTCTGTAATGAGGCTGAGCGGAAAAAGAAAGAAAGAAAACATGGAATAGGAGTAAAAAAAAGGAATAGAAGTATTGAAAGAAAACTAAAAAAGGAGGAAAACAAGAACATAAGAATGAAGGAGACTACAAGAGACTATAAGGCCTACACTAGGCAGCTCCATATCCATCACCTTCTTTCATTCCCATCCATAAAGTTGTCTAACCGTTTCTTAAAACAACTGATAGTTTCAGCGCTCACTACATGGTTACTAAGTTTATTCCATTCGTTGACCACCCTATTAGTAAACCATTTCTTGCATATTTCCTTCTTAAATCTAAATTTGTCTAGTTTAAATCCATTACTGCGAGTCCTATCCTGTTGTTTTAATATGATGACCTTGTTTGCATCACCCTTGTTAAAGCCTTTGATCCACTTGAACACCTCTATTAGATCACCCCACACTCTGCGTCTTTCCAGAGAGTGTAAGTTAAGGTGCCTAAGCCTCTCCTCGTAAGGCAAATTTCTGAGTACATGTATCATTTTGGTCATTCTTCTCTGTACTGATTCTAGTGAATTTATGTCCATTCTATAGGACGGAGACCAAAACTGTACCGCATAGTCAAGGATGGGTCTAACTATTGCTAGATAGAGTTTGATAATTACCTCTGCACTTCTATTCGTTACCGTCCTAGCAATGAAACCTAATGATCTGTTAGCTTTATTCCTGGCGCTAATGCACTGTTTCCTGGTTAGGTCCGGACTCACTAGAACTCCCAAGTCTCTGTTGCACTCAGTTTTCTCTAGAAGCGTGTTATCAAAGCTGTATCTATTTTCGGGGTTGTGTAGGCTATACTAAAGCGGCCCATACACGATCAATTATATTGCGCAATTTCATTGTCAATACTCTGAATTGACAATTAGATTGACCGTGTATGGGCGATATATCAATTCAGAGTATTGACAATGAAATTGCGCAATATAATTGATCGTGTATGGGCCGCTTTAGAGAAGTTCATTTGCCATTTCACCGACCATGTGAACAATTTGTTAAGATCATCCTGCAGAATCTCTGCGTCGTCTCCTGACCTAATTAGGCATCCTATTTTAGTGTCGTCCGCGAACTTACTAACATCACTATTTATCCTATCCTCTAAGTCGTCTATGTACATAATGAACAACAAGGGACCCAAAACCGAGCTGATAATTCCACAAAAATTCATGTAAATAAGGTCGCCAGTCCACGCAGCGGATGTGAATGCAAAGAAAATGCCAATCCACATAACTAAATTCTTAAGCTATAAAACGTACATAAGAAACTTGAGCTTGACATGTTACATGTATGTATTGGTAGAAATGAACACGTGAGACACAAGGAATTGAGTCTTAGTTCAACATTATGCTAACGAATTGACTGAACAACTCTGAGTTACAATATCTTAAATCACTTGACGCTTGACCATATTAACGTATCAAAGTACTCGAACTTCTACCAAATCTATCCAAAATTTCATACCTACGCACATTAGGGATATCTCTACTGAACACATCCTAGGTGAAACATACTTAGATATAACGTTACAGGACAAACTAGTCATACTAGTATTTAAATACCTTTTCTTGCTTCTATTGTAGCATAGCAAGGTCTGGTTCACGCACGTCGGCTGGTCCTGAGCCAAACCGTTCAAGGAGCCAGCAAACAAATTTGATTGG
>NC_134789.1:67453334-67458334 GCF_046742065.1 Oratosquilla oratoria
CTTTAGTTTGACGAGAAATTAAGACTATTTTGTTCTAGCTAACGGCAAACGATTTTATTCCTTTGAGGGTAGGACCTCCAGTTGAAAATTCAAGAAACAACATCTTCATTTTTATGAAGAATCGTCAAACGCCATTCCCTATGAAAACATAAATAAAGAAATACAAAAGAAGAACGAAAATAAATAAGAAGGAAAAGAGGGAAAGGAAAAACGAAAGAAGAAAAAGAGTGAAAAAAAGGGAAGGGGTGATTTGTCGACATATTGGATTATTTCTTCATTTCCTTGTTTGCTCTCTCACTATATCTACTTGTTTATTTAAATATTCATTCTTTTGTTAATGATTAGTTTCCTATCAATTCAGTTATTTATTTTATATATATTGCTTACTTATTCACTTATCTATTTGATAACAGTAATACGATTTTATCTTTGACAAACAGATTTTATTACTCAACTTTGTTCATTGTAAAATAATAGAAAATATCCATTATTGCTGTCAACTTTGCTTTTGCGGCTTTCAGATTTTTTTTTTGCCCCAAAACAGCTAAATTTCCCATTTGTCACCACTTTTGGAAAAAAAAAGAAAAAAAAGGCATAAATTCAAATGACACAAAATTATTTAAAAACTGAAATTTTTTTTTAGGATAAAAAAAAAATCTTGATTTGCGTGAATACAACAAATCACTTTCACGTATGAGCCCCCAAATGTAGTCTCCCATCATGTTTTCATTGGAGGATCCCTGGTATTTCTGTTCAAAGTTCATTATATCTTGGTTCCTTTGAATACGGTTGTCGAGATGAGCATCTAGTATATGAGTTGGAGGGGGTTTTTGGTCCAAACACCGTTGGGTCGTTTTCTCCTGTTTATTGCTAGACCTAATCTAAGTCCAATTCGAGACTGGCTGCTCCAAAGAAAACTCTGGAGGTGCCAGATCTTCCTAGCTAAAATGATACATGGTACACAAATGGGCGTGCCCTACAAGAGAGCACCCAATAACAAAATATAGAAGGGTGGCACTCTTGGTGTTGCCAAAATGTAGAACGTCGACCGTAGCGTTGACCTATGACCCTATACTTGGGCCAACTTCGAGTTGTTTATAGTCTTCTGGCAGATATATGGATATAGGGTCAGCACGTGATCCCAACGAGCTTAGCTGAGAGGCCTCGCGTGTTCGAGCTTAGCTGAGAGGCCTCGTTGTGGCTGAAAGGCCTCGTTGTGGCTGAAAGGCCTCGTTGTCTCTTCATGGTGGAGAGGTGGTGGAGGGAAAGAAATCGTCCGACGGCGAAAGAAATCATCTGCCGCCTCACATATGAACCTTCAAGGACATTCTGCAGCCCATATCACCTTAGTTTTTCACTAAGCTTCAACCAGTTCCATAAAGTTATCACCCTTGTTGCCAAGAAAGCCCTGTACTACAGCAATAAAACACTCCCAAGTTTGTTTTCTCCTTTTTTCTCCTTACTTGTGGTCCAATGAAGATACAATTTTTCCCCTTTGCCTCTGAAAACATAGGAAAGAAGTCTTGAAGATATATTGAAGTCAGGAGACTCTTTGTCAAGAGCTGTTACAAACTGTTTCATGGGACCCAGTTTGATGTGTAGGGGAGGAAGCAAAACTTTTTGAGGATTCACCAATGGCTCATGTTTGATAGTGTGTGTTTCCACTCTGGACTTAGTCCTTGGAGACCAGTGATTTCTCTGGTAATGTGCTGCTCTGTCTCTACTGCCCCCCCCCCAAAAAAAAAAGATTCTTGGTAAAACCTCCTTGCTGTTCTATCAAGAAAACCACCATCTTGAAGTCTCCAATAACTTCCCAGCCATACTTGTTGTACTTCAAGGTTTCCAGTAGAAGCTTTACACTGCTGTAGTCCTCTTTTAAATGCACAGAATGAGCAAGTGGCAGAGATGGATACCTGTTTCCATTGTGCAGACGGACAGCTGGTCACTTGCACACTGTCTCCAAGTAAATCCCATTCCTTCAGCCTTGAACTCAAAAGCTCACCATTTGGTATTGTCAAACCAAGATACCTGATGAGGTCACTGAAGTCTCTTTGGTTTAGATAGTAAGGACTTCCTGCCAACTACAACTGTATCTGTGATGTCACAGTCTTCCTCTCTGTTTAGCTTATCTTCTGAGTTGCTGCTTTCTTTTGACAGTTGACTTCTTTCTGGAGGAGCTGGCACAGAAAGATCAGCACTATGTGGTGCTGGTGCAATGGAATATGGACTGTCTGGATAGAGAACATCAGCTGCATTTTTCACAGCTCGGCGTTTGGAAGGATCCACCATGCAGAAAAAACAATCAGTTGAGTGATCATGTTCACGCCGTTTTCTAGGAATTGCAAATTTCATGGCTCTGTTTTCCCCAGTAAAAGAAGAACATTAGTAGTTTCTGTTAAACTGATTTTGTTTTTATTTCAATTCTTTGTTTGATTTTACTCTTGAAAAAATAACAGCTATATAGTGTTCTCCTACAATGCTCACAATCAAAATGAGGTGCCCAGGTCTTGTCTTGGGCTTCAACTGGCACACCAAAATATGCTTTGTAAGCTTCACACATTTTTCCAGATGCTGTCACAGAGAACTTCTTTGTTCTATCCTTGATGAATTGACCACTTAGGTAGCAGAATGCATCTGAAGAATGATAGCAGCCTCTTGATGCCATTTCACCTCTTGTGATGTGTTTTCTCAGACAGAAAAATTATAAGTGATAAATGGACTGCAAGCCCAATTTTCATATCGTCATGCAGTACTCTAGAATATTCTTAGTCTTTCTAGAATGTATTACAGAATGTTCTTGAGTATTCTACATATTCTGACTGTATTCTAGAAACCTCTAGAATATTCTGGAAATGTTTACATTGAATAGAATGTTCTAAAACATTCTAAAAACTTCTGAAAAAATTGTATAATATCATGGAACATTAGGGAAGGTTTCTGAAATGTTAATAGATTCTTCTAAACATGAGAGATTTCTTGCTAGACCTGGTTGGTCAGTTCAAGAATTATCAAAATTACAAATCTTTAGAACACTATATATTTTTTGTTATTTCTTTAACTTATTGGAACATTTCAAAAGCAATTAGATAAGCAAATGAGATTTTGCAAAGGTCTTTACCTAGCATGAAAACTATCAATAACCTAGAATATAATGAAATAAGGCAAAAATGTAAATTCATTGTTCTAATTACAAAAGCAAAGTTTTAGGACCAAAACATTTTTTTTTTTTAGATGTAAATAACTGGATAATTATGGTTTGGGGCCAAGGACAAGACAAAAGTGAAATTTTGTTACCTAATTTAATTTATTTCTCATTCGTTTAAATATTTATTATTCTGTTTATTCATTTATCAGTTCTTAGGACCTAGAAGCTCATGTTTTATTTTTTACTAGTCATAGATTAACAAACCTCACCATCTTCGTCTCTTTTTGTAAACAACAAACTCGGAACACCCATGAACTCTAAATAATTGTTTCTGTTCTTGTTTCTTCATGCCTTTTCGCCCCCACACATCAATTTGGGGTTCGAACAACGAAGGAAGAAGAGGAGAAAGAGAATGACGAGGAAGAAAGGGGGGGGGGCTGCCAAACCTATCATGAATATTCTATTTTCACAACCATCAATTGTCTATTGAATCTAAGTATTTAAATTCTTATATCATAAGTGATGTAAAGCAGGATACTAAACACATTGATAAATTATTTTAGTGTCTTTATGAACCTATTAAGGTGATTTGATTCCTTTAGAGAGATATTCTGAGAGTAGTTGTCGTGCATATACTATTTCAAATACTTTGAAACAATGTTTAAATAATTCTAAAAAGTTCTTAATTATATCTGACCGATATTTGGAGCAGAATCCTGGAGAATGCAAACAGACATTGATCGAAAAGAAAGAATTCGGTTTATTATTGAAATATGAAAACTGATAAAAAAAAAAGATATGATGCTTTTGGATAGAACTTGATGTGTTGCACCCACAATCAATGCTTACTTACTTTGAGGTGGTGCACACGCACACACACACACACACACACAAACACACGCACACACACACATATACACACACACACACACACACACACACACACACACACACACACACACACACACACACACACACACACACACACACACACACACACACACACACACACACACACACACACACACACACACACACACACACACACACACACACACACACAAATCTATTCTGAGAACGCCCCCAAGGCCAAAAACCAATCAATCAATGGGACCCAACTTGACGGCAGAGCGCAGCAGTCAAACAAAACGAAAACATTTAGAAATGTTGACGAAAGAGGAACATGTAAAATTTGTGAGCGAATTTCTTTCGAGCCGCATGGTGAAGTGTTGGCAGCGAATGAAACGGCATCGCTGGCGGGTCTGGGACGCGAGCGTTAAGTGCCTCTGTTTGGTCTCCCGGCAATCCATCAGTCCGAACGCCGCGCCCAGTCCCGGGCCACCACGTTCGATGTCATTGTACATAAACTTGCTCTCCGCATTGCGAGTGGATGCCGCTGCCCGCCCTCCCTCTGTCCCCTCTCCTGGTATGTACAGCCACAATGCTTCATGCAATGTTCATGCACTCAGCCTGTGTTGACAGCGTTCTGCATGGGTCTCGGCACCCATTCATGAGTAAATGAATGTATGTAAATATGTCAAGTGCGTTAGGCGAGCTTTGAACGGGTTTATGCCCTACGAGGCAGAGGGTGTTAGTCTGGGTCCCATTCAACACTGCCAAAAGATATCTATGTACATGTATCTCTCTCTCTCTCTCTCTCTCTCTCTCTCTCTCTCTCTCTCTCTCTCTCTCTCTCTCTCTCTCTCTCTCTCTCTCTCTCTCTCTCTTTCTCCCTTTTTCTGCGCAGAAAGGGGCGAGTATTTGTTTATTTTGTCTATTCCTTGAAATGTGTTGAGCAAGTGTTTGTGTTTTATGTTCGTGAGTAGTTTGTGTTCACCTTGGCTGGATTTGTATG
>NC_134789.1:67463873-67476373 GCF_046742065.1 Oratosquilla oratoria
TATAAAAAACAAATAAATTGTGAAAAAGATATAAAGAGAAGTATATATAAAGGAGACAAAGAAAATGGAATAGAAAAAAAAAAAAAAAACAAAAAAGAGAGAGGAGGTTATAAAAGAAAGAATGAGGAAGAAGGAGCAAGAAAAAAAATTTTAGAAAAAAAAATAAAAAAAAAAAAAAATGAGAAGGGTAGGAGAAAGGAGAAAAAAAGAAAATATAAAAAAACGACAAGAAAATAGAAAAATGAAAATGTAATATATATATATAATAGAGAAAAAATATGATAAGGGTTTAAAAGGAATATGAGATGGAAATAAAAAGATAACAATGGGGGAAAAAATAAAATACACATGAAAAAGAAAGAGAAAAATAATTGGAGAGAAAAAAAATAAGGGAAGATTAAAAAGAGAAGATAATAAAAATTCTTGGGAAACATAATGAAAGAAATAAGGAAAGAAAAAAAAAAGAAAAGATATATAGAAATCGTAGGAAATTGTAAGTGAAGGAACGAGGATGAAAAAGAATAAAAATCTTTAGTAGAAGACCCAAAAGGGAAGAGAAAGATGTTACTTTGTGAGTGTATTTTTTATGTTTGGAGATAATGTATGGGAAATGCGAATCCGATTGATTTAAGGAAGTATATGGGGTAGAGCCTGAGGAAAGTTAAAAAAAATGGAAATTAAAAAAATATTGGCATGACAAAGGGACGGTAGGAAACGTAATAAAAAACCAAAAAATTACATTAGGAAAAAAAAAAAAAAAAAAAGAACACTTAATAGTTTTGACAAAGGAGGTTATTACTTTTGGTCTGTTGTTTTTTGAGTGAGGTTGCGGAATTAAATATGAATTTTTTTAATAGCTAAAAGAAAAAGTGAATTTGAAAAATCATGGTATTTGTGTACTTATAGGGGGGAGAAAAACTAGGGTTCTATTGGTGGGGGGATTGCGTCTTTATACTATAGCGTCGGAAAGATGAAAACAAGATTGAAAAAAATAAAATAAAAAAAAAGAAAAAAATAAAATAAAAAAAAGAAAAAAAAAAGAAAAAATAAATAAACAGAAAAAGGGAAAATAAAAATAAAAAATTAAAAAAAAAAAATAACAAAAGGAAAAAAAATATAGGAGATGTCAAATAAAAAAAATAAAAAATAAAAAAAAGAAAAAGAAAAAAAAAAAAAAAAATAAAAAAAAAAAAAAAAAAAAAAAAAAAAAGTTTATTAAAAATAAAAAAACAAAAAAAAAAAAAAAAAAAATTAAAAAAAAAATAAAAAAAAATAAAAAAATAAATTAAAAACATTGATAAAAATTTTTTTAATAAATCAAGAAAATGAAATTAAGTTTATAAAAGCTATTAAATAACAAAGAAATAGAGAAATAAAAGAGGTTATAATTATGAAAAAATTAATCAATAATATATAAAATTATAAACTATTTGTATATAGATAAAATAGATTGGTAGTTAGAAAATATATTTTTTTTAGGGTGTTTTATATTAAATCTATTATATCTATATTGATTTGGATCTCAGAAAATCGATGCCGGATGGGTGGAGGTTATAGAGAGATTAGTCGGAAAATAAAAAAAAAAAAAAATAAAAAAAAAAAAAAAAAAATAAAATATAAAAAAAGTAATAAAAAAAATATAAATAAAAAAATAAAGATATAAAAAAAAAAAAAAAAAAATTAAAAAAAAAAAAAAACAAAAAAATAAAAGAAAAAAAAGAAAAAACAAAAAAAAAAAAAAAAAAACACAAAAAAAAAAAAAAAAAAAAAAAAAAAGAAAAAAAAAAAGAAAAAAAAAAAAAAAAAATAAAAAAAAAATAAGAAAAAAAAAACAAAAAAAAACACACACCAAAATGAGAATAAAAAAGAAAAAAGAAAAAAGAAGTTATACTAAAAGATTAATTGGTTTTTTTTAAAATTACAACACATCGTAGATATGATTAGTAGGATAATATGGTGATAAGCCGCAGTAGTCGTTTTTGAGTATAATAAAATAATCATTGAAAAGAGAAGAGAAAAATAACAAATTTGACATAAACATGAGAGATTAAATGTTAATTAGGAATACAAAAAGGCTAGCACAAAATTTAGAAAAAACACACACACAAAAACAAACTGCACACAACACACACACACAAGAAAGAAAAGACAAAAACAAAAAAAAATAATAAATACACAAAAAAATAAACAGCACAGAAAGAAAAAAATAAGGGAGAGATAGAGAAGAAAGAAAAATGAGAAAGGAGATAGGAGAGAGAGAGAGAACGAGAGAGAAAGATATAAATAAGGAGATAAAATATAAAAATAAAATTAAAAAATGAAATAGATATAAATTAAAAAAGATTGATTACAGAATATAATATTTGTTTTAATAGAATGGTTGTTGCTTGGTGAGAAGAGCCATTTTTTTAGAATTGAATAGTTTGAAGAAAAATGAATATTATTAGATAAAAACACACACAAAAAAAGAAAAAAAAAAAATAAAAAAAAAAAAATAAGGAAAATAAGCATGAAACAGATAAAATCGAGAATAAAATAAAATATGAAAGTAAATAAAAAAAAAAAAATAATTAAGGGAAAAAGAATAAAAAAAATAATAAAATAGAAAACAAAAAAATTAAAAAAAAGAAAAATAATATATAATATAAGAAAAAAAAGTATATAAAAAAAAATAATGATATTAAAATAAAAGTAAAAAAAGAATAATAACATATAACAAAAGAGATATTTGTATATAGATAAATATAGTTAAAATATATGAAATAAAAATATAATATAAATATAAATAAAATAAGAAAAAAATAAAAATAAATAAATTCGGAGAAATATATATTATATATATAATATATATATATATAAGAATAATATAAAAAAAAGATAAAAATGAAAGAAATTAGAAAAAAAATAAAAAGAAAAATAAAAAAATATATAAAATATATAGAAGAATGGTGTAGGTTCTTTTGTATCGTAATGGCGGATTGCGCTTATACAAATAGGGCATCAGGGTATACTATAATGAATATATTATATTAGGAAAGTATTCTATATTTATATGTGACAAATGTAATTATTAAAAAATCGCTAAATTGAGATGGAGAAAAATAAAATATGTATGTTCAATGGTTACCATCGTCTTGTATCCATTTGAGGTTTTATTGTGGTTCAAACAAACAATTTCGAAACTCATTTATATGGGCCGTGATACAAGCAAGGCGTACCACAGCCCTACCAGTTGGTGCTCCTGTCAATTCTTTTCCTATGCCTGGTTTCCGCCCTGTGTTTTTTTATTTTTTGTGTTATTTGTTCCTTTGTTTCCTCTTGATGGCAACGTAATTGTAATAGATATATAAAGAACCTGTTGTTAAAATGGAGATAATAGATACATTAGATAGGTCTGAAAACCATATAATGAGTAATCAGATAATTTCATAGGGCGATAGACAGATATAGAGATACAGAAAGAGGGAGAAATAAGAAGATTGGTACATTGGTAATTAGGTTGATAGATAGATAGATAGATAGATAGATAGATAGATAGATAGATAGATAGATAGATAGATAGATAGATAGATAGATAGGTAGATAGATAGGTAGATAGATAGATAGATAGATAGATAGATAGATAGATAGATAGATAGATAGATAGATAGATAGATAGATAGATAGATAGATAGATAGATAGATAGATAGATAGATAGATAGATAGATAGATAGATAGATAGATACGCAGGTAAACAGGCAGACAGATAGACAGGCAGACAGACAGACAGACAGACAAGCAGACAAACAGACAGACAGACAGACAGACAGACAGACAGACAAGCAGACAAACAGACAGACAGACAGACAGACAGACAGACAGACAGACAGACAGACAGGAAGACAGACAGACAGACAGACAGACAGACAGACAGACAGACAGTAGATTGACAGACAGACAGACAGACAGACAGACAGACAGACAGACAGACAGACAGACAGACAGACAGACAGACAGACAGACAGACAGACAGACAGACTGAATGACAGACAGACAGACAGACAGACAGACAGACAGACAGACAGACAGACAGACAGACAGACAGACAGACAGACAGACAGACAGACAGACAGACAGACAGACAGACAGACTGACAGACATATATAGGTGATCAGAAAGATATACAATACAAAGAGACAGGCAGGTAAGTAGAACAACAGAAAGGCAGTCAGAGAGGAGAGCAGGCATGTAGACAGGCAGACAGACAGGCAGACCAACAGGAAGGCATGGAAACAGGCAGGTAACCAGGCAAACAGGTAGACTTACAGACAAACAAACAGGGAGATAGGTAGACAGAGAGATAGATTAGATAGTATGTGTGTGAGAGAAAGTGAGTGTGTGTGTGTGTATGTGTGTGTGTGTGTGTGTGTGTGTGTGTGTGTGTGTGTGTGTGTGTGTGTGTGTGTGTGTGTGTGTGTGTGTGTGTGTGTGTGTGTGTGTGAGAGAGAGAGAGAGAGAGAGAGAGAGATGGAGAGAGAGAGAGAGAGAGAGAGAGAGAGAGAGAGAGAGAGAGAGAGAGAGAGAGAGAGAGAGCAACGACACACACACGCACCATTAATTCAAAATGGTCAGCTTCTGGGTAGTTTCCGCGAAAGGAGGACATGACGGCTTTTGAACAAAATCACCTCTTGGCCCCAGATCAAACCTCCAACCTGGTCACGGGTCACGTCCTTCGACTGAAGCTCTTTCTTCTGGCAAACGACCGGAGATTTCATTCGGCTCAGGGCAGAACCCACGTGTCAAAAGGATTCAACGAGTTCCTGGCTAGGCGAGGCCTGTGAGCATAGGGAGAGGGGCGTACGCTGTGGGGGATGTTCAAGGGAAGGGTCAGGAGGGAGGATGAATGGGTTTGGGGAAGGGGAGGGGGAGGGGGAGGGAGGGGGGAGGGGGAGGGAGGGGAAAGGGGGAGGTTGGAGAGGGGGAGGGGAGGGAAGGAGGGGGAAGGGGAGGGGAAAAGGAAGATGGGGGAGGGGGAGGGGGGAGGGGGAGGAGGAGGGAAGGGGTTGAGGGGGAGGGGGAGGGGAGGGAGGGGAAGGGGAGGGGGAGGGGGAGGGGAGGGAGAGGGGGAAGGGGAGGGGGAAGGGGGGAGGGGAGATGGAAGAGGGGGACGGAGGAGGGGGAGCATCGACAAGGGATTTTTTTAATATTCATTTATCTATTCACCTCTTTACTTACATACGAAAATCGACTAAAACATACGAATCTGTTTTCCCCAAAAAAGCGTAGACTCAGAGGTGACTTGATACAGGTCTTTGAGATTCTAAAGGGAATTGGCAACATCAAAAGTGACAAAATTTTCACACTGAATGAGAATCAGACAAGAAACAATGGTCTCAAACTGTCCGGAAATAGATATAATCTGGAAGTGGGTAGAAAAAAGATGCTGTAATGACTATCAATTATTTTGTATTATTTGTTTTGTTATCATTTGTCCGTTTGCTTATTATCATTTGCTTGATTCTCATTTATTATTAGTTATATGTCAATTTATCATTATTTACTATTTATCTGTTTGTTTGTCATTTAACTATACCTATGCATTTATTTGTGTATTTTATTTATTGTTTACATTATTATATTTTTCATCTATTGATTTATTCATTGATCATTATTATGATTTTTTTCGCATCCGACATAGATATGGACCAAAAGGTCTCCTGTCGGTATGCTCCGCCTTTGTAATCCTTTGTAATCCTTTGATAATATTAATGCATACACATACCGTAATGCTCTTTCCCCTATATAAAGGGGTGGCCATATTGTGATTCAGGTTAGCGTCAAAAACTCCCCTTCTCAAAGGTGGCTAGGACGATGCCACTTCAGTAAAAAGACTTTTTGAAATATCATGGAATTTAATGTTGTAGTCCGTCATGACTACGATCTCACTTTCTACTAGATAGGACTCAATCCGCCATCTATGGCCTGCATGAATGATAATGGTGATAATAGAAATAATGATATACCGATGGTTTTCCCCTTTACAAGGGAGGCAGCCAAAGTCAAAGGCATAAATCCACTCCCACCCATTTCATCCACCGGCACTCCACTCCCATTCACCACCCCTCCTTCTCTCTTCTCTTGCTCCTCCTGGATGATGGGTCATCCCAGCATCTCGCCTACTGCTCTAGGTCACAAGCAATTCAGCAAGACACAATACATCCACAACAAGGCCGCTTCATTTAATCGGCGACTGTCCCTCTCCGTCCCTTCATGCAGAAAAAAGAGAAGACGGGGAGAAATCCCTTCGGACTGCGTCAAAATAGCTTTCACATATACTCCCTCACCCCCCATCCCCCACCCATTCCCTTCCATGCATTACAACCTCATCTATAAACAACCCTTCTCCACTCACCCCTGTCTTCTGTCTTCTCCCTTCCTTCCTCAATAGACATTCCCCTCTTCCCCAATGCCCCTTTTACCCCATTCATCCATCTTATCCTTGGTCGTCCCCTCATGTTTACTCCTTCTACCTCTACCTTCCACACATCTTTTACTAATCTTCTTCCACTCATTCTTTCCATGCGTCCAAACCATCCCAATACTCTTTCATCAGCTCTATCTCTCAACTCCCTTTCTATCCCCGTTCTCCAACTCACCTTCTCATTTCTCAATCTATCAAGCCTAGTAACCCCTACCATACTTCTCAGACACTTCATCTCAAACACATTCAAACTCCTTCCCCCTCCCTCTTTTATGTTCCATGTTTCTTCCCCATACAGTGCTGTCGGCACAATCACTCCTTCATACAATCTCCTCTTAGCATCCATTCCCAAATGTTTATTTCTCATTACACTTTATAATCCACCAAGGCATTTACTCGTTTCTCTCAATCTACATTCTGCATCCACCTCCACTCCTCCCTTTCCTGCCACATTCGCACCAAAGTATCTGAAATTATCCACTTCCTCCAGTCTCTCTCCCTTAATACTCACTTCCAGTCTGCTGCCCATTTCACCCCTTGTACATCTCATCACCTTACATTTACCCACATTTATCTTCAACTTTCTTCTTTCACACACTCTCCCAAACTCTGCCATCAACCTCCTCAATCTCTCCTCTGATCCTGCTACAAGCGCAGTGTCGTCCGAAAGCAACAGCTGGCTCACCTTCCACTCTTCTCCATTTTCTTTAACCATCTTCAAACCCTTACCCACCACCTTTGCATTTATCTCTCGCACCACTCCATCCATGTATAAGTTGAACAGCCAGGACGACATAACACATCCCTGACGAAGTCCCACCTTTACCTCGAACCACTCACTCTCTCCATTTCTAATCCTGACACACGCTTTACTACTCTCGTAAAAACTCTCGACAGCTCCTAGCAGCTTTTCTCCTATCCCGTATATCTGTAAAACCTTCTACATTGCCTTCCTCTCTACCCTGTCATAAACCTTTTTCAGATCCAGAAAAGCCCAAAAATTATCCTTATATTTTCCTACAGCTTTCTCACATATCTGTCTTACCACAAAAATCTGATCTAAACTCACACTGTTCCTCGCCTAATACTCTCAATCAAGATCCTCCCATAAGCCTTCCCAACTACACCCAATAAGCTAATCCTTCTGAAACTACTACACTCACACTTGTCCCCTTTGCCCTTGTAAAGTGGAACTATACAGTCACTCCTCTAGTCCTCCGGCATTCTTAAACAAACATTAAATAACCTCACCAGCCAGTCCACCATAACTGTACCTCCCTTTTTCAGACATTCTGCATGACATCTATCCAGACCAGGTGCCTTACCTGCTCTCATCATCTTAACAACTGCCTTCACTTCATCCTTTCTTATTTCTCCTCCATTTTTCTTACTCATCATGGTAATTTTCTTAGCGCTTCCCACTGCAACTACCTTTCTCTCCCTATCCTCCTTCACATTTAGCAACTCCCTAAAACACTGCCCATCTTCCTCTTACTGCCTTCTCTTCCATTATCATCTCTCCATCTGCACCTTTTACCTTTTCTTCTCTACTTGATTCGCCTCCTCTTCCTCTCTTAATCTATTTTCTAAATATCTTTTCATTACTTTCAAATTTTATCATACTCTTACCCCATTTCACATCTGCTCTACTCTTTTTTTTAAATAAAGAAATGATAATAATAATAATAATAGTAATAATGATATAATAATGATAATAATAATAATAATAATAATATTATTATTATTATTATTATTACTATTAATAATAATAATAATAATAATAATAATAACAATAATAATAATAATAATAATAATAATAATAATAATAATAATAATAATAATAATAATAATAATAATAATAATAATAATAATAATGATGATGATGATGATATTGATGATGATGATGATGATGATGATGATGATGATGATGATGATGATGATGATGATGATGATGATGATGATGATGATGATGATGATGATGATGATGATAACATGTATAATGATAGTGATTGTTGATAATAATGATAATAATAATACTGTAGATACTGTAGGGGTTAAATCGTCACCACCAAGAAGAATACAACGGAGATGAATATAATTACTTGACAGCATACCGAACAAAAGAAAACGTGCCATCAATATCAATATCACAGGAGGGGTGGGGGTGAGGAGGAGGTGGAAGAGTAGATACAGGTATATCATATACATTACAAATACGAACATCATGTTGGTCTGTTTCGTTGGTTGTCTTAAAAATACGTCACCAGCTTTGAACGGATTTTCGCCAAACTCAGTACGTATCCATATGGCAACATATTATTCATTGATTGATACAACAATCCATCACCCCCTTTATTCACTTATTCATATGCACATTCACTAACATATCCAGACATCATTCAACTGTTTATCAATTTGTCCATCTATCCATTGATCTACATAGCCCTATATCAGCATATCCATATACCTTCTACTTATCTATTTCTCTATCTATCAATATGTCTATTTATTTCTTTTGTATTAATTTGTTTGTCTCTTGTGTATTGCAATCTGTAGTGTAAGTCGTTGGCTGAGTTTTGGTCCCTTCCGTTCCTCGAGGTACTGTTTCCTACATTCAAGATGCCGCCAGACGATTTTATTCACCAACGAAGGTGGGTGTTACAAACCCCTTCCATGCCTGTTGGGTCTTTTACTTGTAATATGGTTGTCGTTGGGTGATTTTATTCAACTTCTGTTTCCCTTGAATGAAAGGGTTCAGGTAGGGGGTTGCTGGATTGAGACTGAAAGTTGAGATTGATACACTCGCTTGGGTCGAAATAAAATGTGTCTACCATTTGAAAGTAGAATTCTACATTTTTTTCTACCGGGATTTCGGCCGACGGGCTTCAGCGGATCGACCAACGGCGAATGATATTCAGGAATGAGGGGTAGAAGAGGGGGGGGGGGAAGAAGTGCAGGGGAGGAGGGAGAGGGAAAAGAGGGAAGGGGGGCAGGGAGGAAGTGGGTAGCGAGCAGGAGGAGGGAAGAGGAAGGGAGGAGGAGAGGAGGGGGAAGGCGAGAAACAAGGCAGGAGGAGGGAGGAAAGGGGGGGAGGGAGAGAAGGAGAAGAGGGAAGGGGGAGAGAAGAGGTGGGGGAAGGGAGGTAGGCGGCGGGGGAGGGGGGAGCAGAGGGAAAGTGAGAGGGAGATGGGAGCAGAGGGGAGGAGGTGAATGGGGGAAGGGGGAAAGGGGAAGGGGGAAGGGGGGGAGGGTGTGGTAAGTGGTCTGACTACATACTCGTAATTGAACGCAACCATCGACAGGTCGGGCGATGTTCCAATCAAGGCGTGAATGTCCAACAGAATTGGCAAAACGGAAGCGGAATGGGAGTCGGAAATAAGAGGTAATAGAAAGCCGAGATGATGATATAATAGGTTTCCGATAATCAGTGACGCCGGAATAAATTATATCATATTCAGTGGCGTCATTATCGTGCGGTCATGATGATCTAATGACGTACTTGTAATGCGGACCCATGTGACGTAACGAAAGTCGAAACCTAAAATTCAGAGCTTCAGGTCCTGAAACAGAAAACCTTCGTCCCGCTTCAGGAATACAAACAGGAGGGAGAGGAAGAGGAGGGGGGGTATTCAGCCGTTGTTAGCAGTCCAATTAAAATATGTTCTTACGTGTTTGCATTTGTGTCCTTGTTCAGTGGTGGTCACGTGAGCAGGATTGAAAGTGAGTGAGCGTGTCTGTATTCAATATGCTATTGCTATTGTTATAGGCTGTAATTCATTAGCGCTTCTGTCTTTGTTATCGATCTAGCATCATTATCATTCAGAGAGCATATATATATTTCTAGGAGACAATGAAAGACACACACACACGCGCGTGTACGCGTTAGCGCGCGCACAGAGAGAACATAACACAAGAATGAAGGAGACTCAAAGAAACCAAAGGCCTATACTAGGCAGTTCCATGTCCATTGCCATCTATCATTCCTATCCATAGATTTCTCTAACCTTTTCTTAAAACAACCGATAGTTTCAGCGCTCACTAATTGGTTACTAAGTCAACTCCATTTGTTGACCTCCCTATTAGTAAACGAGTTCTTGCCTATTTCCTTCTTAAATCTAAATTTATCCAATTTAAATCCATTATTGTGTGTCCTGCCCTGTTGTCTTAAGATGATGACATTGTTTGCATCTCCCTTGTTAAAGCCCTTGATCCACAAGAACACCCCTGTTAGATAACTCCGCACTCTGCATCTTTCCAGACAATGTAAATCAAAGTGCCTAAACCTCTCCTTGTAAGGTAAATTTCTGAGCCTATGTGTCATTTTGGTAATTTTCCTCTGTTCTGATTCTAGTGAATTGATATCCATTCTATATTGGACGGAGACCAACACTGTAACAACGTCAGTATGTATCTTATCTGTCTCCAGGCGATTTTGTTCAGCTGAGGAAACATCCCTGACTCCCACTCCCCCCAAAAAAGGGAGTGACATGTGATATTGGGTGGGAGTGATTTCTATACCTTTTTCTTTTTGGCTACCCCCCGTGTAAGGGGGAAAAAGCCTTTGGTATATGTATGTATGTATTGCTATCTTTCATTCCCCTGATCATTTGCTGCCCATCATCTACTGTGTATTTGTTTGTTTGTTCCTGTTTGTCCTCGTATCCAAGCAAATATGTACTTTGTTTTCAAATATGATTTTATGAAATAATTGTGAAATAAAAAGGATCTTCTCATTAGGTGAATCAAATCACCCTGTGGTAGCCAGAATAAAGTATACAAAATAATACTCCCCCATGAGCGCAAATAAACTGACGCCGTGTTTGCTGACGTGCTGGGCAAATAGTGTTTGTTTAACTTAACTTCATTTTGGTTAGCCGAGTAAACAAAGGGGTTAGCGGAGTGGTTAATCTAACGAACGAGGTTCGGTGGCTCATTGTATATATTATCTTCCAGTTGACGCCCGAGGATTTTATTCAGTTCCACTGTGTCAATTCTCTGTAATCCTGCTGTCATGTGATTTTGTTAGGCCTCTCTAAATCAAATCACTGGCGTCTACTCATATATTTGAATGTTACGTTCATTCTGGCTGCCGTCAGCTGGGAAAAACTTCTTTTGTGTCTACGATTTATGATTTTATTCTTGTTGTCATCAGACGATTTTATTCAGCTGAGACGAGCCCCTGAAGGTGTCGAGGGATAACTAGGAGTGAGCAACATTTGATGTACATTAGGAAAAGTAGAAATCTAGAGAATACCACTTATAGAATATGTGGTTCGAGCTCATAGGAGGTTCGAACTCATAGGAGGCGCCTATGAGGCAACAAGAAGGTACAGGAAGCTTCAAGAAATTGTTAGGTTTTAGAAGACTTTATTCAGGGAAGCTGAGGAACTTTGAAACATAAGTATAGGGTTCCATGATGCGGCTTTTTTTCCCATTAGGAAATCGTCAAGCCATGTCAACAATAGACCTGAAGCATTTGGTAAATACAGACATCTCCACGCATTTGCTAAGCAATCCATCAGCGACATGTTATTGCTCCTGATCTTCAATACCCTGATGAGATATCTTGGTCTCATTTGATATTCAGCGTCTCAAATATACCTCCCCACCCCCAAACACACACCCCATTCCCTAACTCAGGTCGAGTGAGTATAGTGAGTGTTGGGTCGGATTTCGCTGAACTTCGGAATATTTCGCCTTTTTTTTAAAGGGGGGGGGGTTCTTCTTTAAGGTAAAATTTCGTAAAGGTCTCCATAAATTTCATTAGCCTCGATATTTCTGTGACGTGGTTTCTAGATCTTTTGTTCTTGACAAAGTTAGATAATTTCATTCAATACAAATCTACTCGTATAGGTCATCTTCATCTATCAAAACCTAATCCCAAATGCAAACAAAAATAAAAACGGAAAACAAATATTATATTAGACCAAACAAAAGACAACTTACAATTAACAGAATACCTAGAACAGACCAGTTCATCTGAGAAAGAAAGAAAGAGAGAGAGAGAGAAGGAAAGAGGGAAGAGAGAAAAAAGAGAGG
>NC_134789.1:67488873-67491373 GCF_046742065.1 Oratosquilla oratoria
AAACGATGAACTTTTGCTTAAAACTCACAATTCTTTTTTGTCAAATTGTGAAAAAATCCCACACCTAAGGAGATTTTTTTTATTAGGCTGAAGTATCAAAAGAAAATTCTGCCGTTTACAAAAACATTTATTTTGAAATTAATATAACGTACAGTAAACTTTAAAAATGCTTTTAAATTTGTGAGTTGTGCCGTTTACAAAAGCATTCATTTGCAAATGAATGTAACGTACAGTAAATTTAAAAAATGTTTTTAAGTTTGTGCATTATTATCGATGAACTTGCTGTTGAAATATCTGTCAGTTTTCGAGTACTGTGAAGCTCTTCCATAAGCTTCACAGCTCACTCGGTCACCATAATTGAGCAAGACACACTAAGCACGAATTGTTCCTTTATTCAGTAGGTGGAGAAACATTTTGAAGTCTCCATCCTCGTGGAACTGTGTGGTGGAAGCAGCAGGATCTGTCTCCCACAGACACAGTTCATTGGCCCCTCTCCCGCCAATGACTGTGGTCGACGACCCTTTTATTTATCTATTTATTTTTTAATAATGCCTAATACAAAAGTTCATTTATCCTACTGTCAACCACCGTCTGCTCAAAATCTAGGTTTTGTATATGTGCTGATTTGGGCGGTGGGGACCTGGTACCTCTCAGGCTACTACTACTACTACTACCACTACCACTACTACTACAACTACAACTACAACTACAACTACTACTACTACTACTACTACTACTACTACTACTACTACTACTACTACTACTACTACTACTACTAGTACAACAACAACTACTACTACTACTACTACTACTACTACTACTACTACTACTACTACTACTACTACTACTACTACTACTACTACTACTACTACTACTACTACTACTACTACTACTACTACTAACTATTACTTCTACTACTACTACTATTACTACTACTACTACTACTACTACTACTACTACTACTACTACTACTACTACTACTACTACTACTACTACTACTACTACTACGATTACGACTTCGACTACTACTACTTCTAATACTATAATCAAAGTAATATAGAATTAATTGATTCTATGGGAGAGCACGAGGACTGTTGCCAGCTGTTGCGGGGCTCCGGCTTTAAATTCAAGGCAAGGTTTATTACTGTTATTATATACAAACAATACATTTGTATGGCACTGATGACTGCACTCCAGATGTAGTCCCACACTTATGAGAGCGGAAGCAGGAAGCTCGTGAATCTACTTGACTGATGAGGCTCAGTCACTCCTACCCTATCCTTCCCTCTTCCTCCCGTTTCCCTCCCTTTTCCTCGTTTTCCTCCTTCTCTTCCCTCCTTTTCTCACTCCTTACCCTTCTCTCTCCCCCCCTTCCTTCTCCCCGTCTTTTCCTTCCCCTTCTACTCCCTTCCCTCTCCCTCACCTCTCCCTCCTTTGCCCCTGCTATGTCCTCCTCTCCTCCTGTTTTTTCCCTCTTCTTATCCTCCTCCTTTCTCTCTCCTTACTTTCCCCCTCCCTTCCTTCCCTTCTATCTCTCTTCCTCCCTCCCCTCCTTCCCATTCCTCTTCCCCGTCCCTTCCCCTCCCCCTTCTACATCCTTATGCTCCCCTCCCTTCTCCCTCCTCCCCTGCCCTCTCCACTTCCCCTACCACCTGACCTCTCCCTCCTCGCCTGTCCCCATGTCCGCTCTCTCCCTCCCCCTCTCCCCCTCTCCCCCTCTCAAGCTCCCCTCCCCTTTCTCCCCTCCCCTGCCCTCTCCACTTCCCCTACCACCTGACCTTTCCCTCCTCTCCTGTCCCCATGCCCGCTCTCTCCCTCCCCCTCTCCCCCTCTCCCCCTCTCAAGCTCCCCTCCCCGTTCCCCCCTCCCCTGCCCTCTCCACTTCCCCTACCACCTGACCTCTCCCTCCTCTCCTGTCCCCATGCCCGCTCTCTCCCTCCCCCTCTCCCCCTCCCACCCAACCTCTCACCCAACCTCTCTTTCGTCTTTGAAAACACGACCCGAGGTGCCCGGTTTCGCAGTCAGAATTTATTTATTTATTTATTAACACAAAGCCTAGAGAGAATCCGCCGCGAATATCAATATTCTTAAAACAGGGTCATGTTGCCTTTGAGCAATTTGATTTCATTTTCTTTCATTTAATTCTTTATGCGTTTTTATTCAATTTCATTTTCATTTTTCTATTTTACTATTTCATATTTTTCTATCTCGTTTTATTCATTACTATATATATTTTCAATATATTATCATTCTCTTATTTTTTTATCCAAACAATTTTATTGTGGCTAAAACTAGACGATTTTATTTACTTACAAAGCAGATCTTGGTAAAGGAGCCCATTTCCTGTTGGCTTACCTGCCACCAGGCGATTGTATTCAGTTCTGTAATTTACAAGATCTGATCTCCTTTCTCTTCTGACCCCTTCTCCCTTCCTTCTCTCTTTCTCATCCTTTCCTTCTTCCTTTCTCTTTCTCTTTATCTCTCTCCCTCCCCCTCTCTC
>NC_134789.1:67508873-67511373 GCF_046742065.1 Oratosquilla oratoria
TTTCTCCAAGGAGAAATTGAATACATTTTTGAAATATTTAGAAAACTGTGTTACCCACAATGTCTCTTTCATAGGATTTTTTTTTTATAACAAAAAGAACTAGAGTAAGCCAAATATGTGAGAACAAAGGGGACAGCCGGGTTTTTTGTCCGTCCTCAATTCCAAGCACGCAGATGAAATCGGACAGTTGTTCACCAAGGCAGGATCAAGAGTTATATGTGGCACAGGGACCAAAATATATAACATAATCAAAAACAAAAACAAAAATGAATACTGTATGGGCGTTGAGGACAGCCTGATATATAGAATTCCTTGTAAAAGATGTCCCGTCAGTTATTTTAGGGAAACTGGCAGAGGAATAAAAAAAAACGACTATATGAACACAAGAATGACGTAAAAGCCCACCGGACATCAAATTCTCTAGTGGTTCATATGGACAATTTTGGCCACCTTCCTGACTGAGAAAATACAGAGGTACTCCACAAAGGACTAAGAAAGCAAGAAAGAAAAATAATCGAAGCAGCGTACAACGCTTTAAAACCGTGTAATAATCATAGAGTAGGATTTATTAAATTATCAAAGTTGACCAGCGACTTTGGTCATGGTGAAGGGGAACGAAGGAAGGACGGAGATAGGGGAGGAACGGGGTAAGAAAGTGAAGTATATAAGCTGCAAATATTTACTTTGTGTATAATAGATACAAAATTGTTGAAAATCATAACTTTTTTATAAACATGGAAACATGGTTTTTGCACGGAGCAGCATAGAACAACAAAATAGTTATCAAACTAAAGCATTTTTAAGGCTTTTTTGAACGTGTACAATCTGATTGATATTGTACAAAGGATGGCATGTTATTTATGATATTCACAGAATTCTTTTTCATATATATGATACATATCATACAAAGTGGAAAGTGTAATTTTGCAACAAGTCAATCAACTGAAACTACCAGAGTAATCATGATCATGTATATCAAAATAATGTTACACATTCATTTGTCAAGTACTTGGTTCTTGAAGCTTTCGAAGCGCCGTCTGTTGTATTCCACAGCATGGAGGAGATATTTCTTTCTGCTTGGGATCTGTGGTGATGACGTTTACAAAATCACTCATCATCTTAGCTCGCGTCATTCACTACACGAGATTTCTCACATTTTCCTTTGTTTTCTTGTGGTCCTCCTTCTCTGTCCATGATTCAACCTAATCCAGGATCCAGTCAGGTGCAATGCTGAGGATGTCTAATAGAAGGTGGAATTTTGGACCAATAAGATCTACTAGTGTGGTCTTGGCTGTCATCTTCTGAAGCTGTCTGGCTTCTAAGTGGCATGCATCTGAGCAGCAATGTCCTATTTCTGCTTGTCACTCAGCCTGATGCTGAAGAGCGCGAATGACACGGCCCCCTGTGTCAAGTACCATTTGGGATTTTCCATCTTCTGAAGAACTGCTTCAGGAACATCTGGGTCTGATCTCTTGTACCTCAGTATGTCCTGGATGAACTGAAGATTATTCATAGGAGCATCCGCAGCAGATGTTGACATCATCCACATTGATGTGTAGAACAGTGCCAGGAAGATGTTGAGTCGTTCCAGCTTTGCGACAGTCTCTTCATCATACTCAAGTTGGTCACAAAAAATCAGCATCTTCATAGAATACAAGTTCCTGGCCATCCATCTGGCCTGGTGAATAGCCCCTGATTAACTCCAGTGAATCCCATGGGGAGGCGTGCCTCCAAGAATAATCACTGTGAGCTCAGCCATTTCCTTGTAGGCAGCTTTCGGTGGTTTGTCAGATGTGAGGATGTCATAAAGTATTTCCTCACAATCCCTCTTCTTTTCCCTGAGCCACTTGCTTCTGATCATCAGGGTTTTAGGGGTGTCTGTTGCAATTTTCCTCCATAAATCCTTGAAGTGTCTGAACCAGGGATTCTTTAGACTCTTCACCTTGCCAAACAGCTTTTCCCAGACCGCTCCAACTAGCACTTCCACGATGTGGTGTCTGCACGCCAGGTAAAACACCTTAGTGCTCAGCTTTTACTCAAGCAGTTTGGCAGCTCCCTTGTGTACTCCACTGTTACTGGATGTAGTGTCAAAAACAAGGGCAATTATAACACCTATAAGCACCCATGTCTCCAACAAGTCCATTGATGCCTCAGCTTGAGCTGCGTTTGTTGAACTGTCGATGACAGGCACTCCCAGTAATTTCCCTTCAGGATAGACAGGTGGTTCAGATACGAAAACAGCTAAAGTCTCTGAGGTAGTCCCAGGTTCACTACCCAGGACGTCTCTGAGCATCTTCCCACCAGTGTAGAGCAGCAAGGTGGGAAGGGTCCGCACTGAACTCCGCCATGTATCTCTGGCTGATGTTGTACCAGGACAGCATTCTGTCACGACGTATTATTAATCTAAAAATAATTAACTTGTCCATATGAACCCCACCAGCTTTCTAGGTGGCAGAAACTAGGGTAGTAACCTGATTGTAAGACAAGCCAAGACGATCAG
>NC_134789.1:67523873-67528873 GCF_046742065.1 Oratosquilla oratoria
TGACACTGATGATTGAGGATAATGGAGGAGAAATAAGAAAAGATGAGGTGAGAGCAGTTATTAAAATGATGAGAGTAGGTAAGGCACCTGGGTTAGATGGGTGTCATGCGGAGTGTTTAAAAAAGGGAGGTACAGTGATGGTGGACTGGCTGGTGAGGTTGTTTAATGCTTGTCTAAAAGAGGGTTGAGTGCCGGAGGACTGGAGGAGTGCTTGTATAATTCCGCTTTACAAGGGAAAATGAGACAAGTGTGAGTGTAGTAGCTTCAGTGGGATTAATTTGTTGAGCGTAGTTGGAAAGGCTTATGAGAGACTTTTGATTGAGAGGATTAGGAGAGAGACCGAGGGAGTGACTGATGAAGTACAGTGTGGGTTTAGTACAAGTAGGGGTTGCGTGGATAAGATTTTTATGGTAAGGCAGATATGTGAGAAAGCTTTAGGAAATGATAAGGATGTTTTTTGGGCCTTCATTGATTTGGAAAAAGCTTATGACAGGGTAGACAGGAAGGCACTGTGGGAGATATTGCAGGTATATGGGATAGGAGGAAAACTGTTAAGAGCAGTCAAGAGTTTTTACGAGAGTAGTAGAGCATGTGTTAGAATTAGAAATAGAGAGAGTGGTTTGAAGTCAGGAATTGGAGATTGTTAAAGAAAATGGATAAAAATGGGAGATAAGCCAGTTCTTGTTTACTGACGACACTGCGCTTGTAGCAGGATCAGAGGAGGGATTAAAGTTAGTGACGGAGTTTTGGAAGCTGTGCAAAAGAAGGAAGTTGAAGATACTTATGAGTAAAAGTAAGGTGATGAAATGTACAAGGAGAGAGAATGGCAGCAAGCTGAAAGTGAATATTAAGGGACAGAGACTGGAGGAAGTGGATAGTTTTAGATACTTAGGAGCGAATGTGGCGAGAAAGGGAGGAGTGGAGGTGAAATGTAGATTGAGGGATTAAAAAGTGTGATGAGAAATAGACATTTGGGAATGGATGCTAAAAGGAGATTGTAGAAGAAGTGATTAGGTATGGGGCAGGAACATGGAGATCAAATGCCTGAAAAGTATGATATGCGTTATTAGGCAGAACAGAGTGAGAAAAGAGGAGGTGGTGAGGAGAGGGGGTTGAAAAAGGACTTGGGAGATATGGTTGATGAAAGAATACTGCGATGGTTTGGACACATGGAAAGAATGAGTGAACAAAGATCAGCAAAAGAGGTGTGGAAGGCAGAGTTGAATGGAGTGAACATGAGGGAGTGACCAAGGATGGGATAAAAGGGCTACTGGGAAAGAGGGTAATGTCTGTTGAGGAAAGTAGGGAGAAGACAGAATATAGGGGTGAGTGGAGAAGGGCTGTGTATGGATGATGCTGTGATGCTTTGAAGGGAGTGGGTGGGTGATGGGGGATGAAAGAGTATGTGTAAATTATATTTTGACGCAACCCAAAGGAAATTCTCCACGTCTTCTCTTTTTCTGCATAAGGGGACGGAGAGGGGGGATCGCAAATTAAACGAAGCTGCCTTGATGTGGATGTGCTGTGTCTTGATATATTGCTTCTAATCCAGGGCAGTGGGTGAGATGCCTGGATGACCCGTCATCCAGGAGAAGCCAAGAAAAGAGGATGATTGAGGTGGAGAATGGGAGTGGAGTATGTGAGAATGAAATGGGTGGGAGTGGATATATGTCTTTGACTTTGGCTAGCTCCCATGGAAAGGGGAAAAGTCCTTGGTATATGTATGCATGTATTATTATTCCTTGGAGGGACCGGAAAAGGGAGGGGGGGAGGTGGTGGTGAATGGGAGTGGAGTGTATGGGCATGATATGGGTGGGATTGGATTTATGCCTTTCATTTTGGCTAACTCCCTCGTAAGGGAAAAAATTGGTGTATGTATGTATGTATGTATGTATGTATGTATGTATGTATGTATGTATGTATGCTTACTTTGTTTTCCTTTGATTTGCTTTGTTTGGTTTTGGTTTGAATTTACAAAGGATTACAAAGGATTACAAAAGCGGAGCATGCCGACAAGAGACATTCTAGTCCACATCTAGGTCGGATGCGAAAAAATCATAATAATGATAAATAAATAAATGAATAAATAAAAACTATAATAATGTGAATAATAAAAGAAAAATAAATAAATGCATAGGTATACTTAAATAACAAACAAACAGGTAAATAGTAAATAATGATAAATTGGCATATAACTAACAATAAATGAGAATCGAGCAAGTAATGATAAACAAATGGACTAATGATAACAAAACAAATAAACAAATAAGATAAGATAAATGATAGTCAGTACAGCATCTTGCATAGGTGTTTATTTAAATGATTCTTAAAGCTTCGAACTGAACTACATTGCACTGCCTCTGAGGGAAGTTTATTCCATTCATTAAATACACGGTTTGCGAAGTTGTTTCTACCCATTTCCAAAATAAATCTATTTCTAGACAGTTTGAGACCATTGTTTCTTGTCTGATTCTCATTCAGTGTGAAATTTTTGTCACTTTTGATGTTGTCAATTCCCTTTAGAATCTTAAAGACCTGTATCAAGTCACTTCTGAGTCTACGTCTTTTTAGGAAAAACAGATTCATATGTTTTAGTCGGTTTTCGTATGATTTATTTTTGATATTTGGAATCACTTTTGTACCTCGTCAATGTACTTTTTCCAATCTGTTAATGTCTTTAATGAGATTTGGTGACCATACGGAAACAGCATATTCCAAATATGGACGAACTAACGATTTATATTGCTTGTTAATTAGAGATGGACTTTTGAAGTCAAAAGATCGCGCAATCAGTCCTAGAATCTTATTTGCTTTCTCAGAGGCTGAAATATACTGCTTGGATGATTTGAGATCGTTACTGATAATTACGCTGAGATCCTTTTCACTATCCACTTTGTTTTGCCTTCTTTTGTTTTGTTTTTTACTTCAGTTTCATTTAGTTTGTTTTGATTGATTTTGTTTCGTTTTGTTTTGCTTTGTTTTTATCTATTTTTTTTTGTTTTGATTAATTCTATTTTGCATGATTTTGTTTTATAAGATTCGGTCATGTGTTGTTTTAATCTCTCTTGTCCACCTTAATCTATTTCGTTCTATTTTTACATCTCTTTCGTTCCACGGTCTATTCTTTTAATTCTAGATCCGACCTCGTTTGAGCGAAAAGATCTGTTCACTTGCATCCAACCCAGTGTAATCCAATGTAATCTGACATAATCCATTGTATAACAGAACTACGCCGGGCCATGCTGTCGGGGGCATAGGAACCTGACACAGCTCAGCGTAGAACGGTGTTGGTTTAATCTTCAACAGAAACTCCAGTTGGAGATTAAAATACACAATCATCTGAATTGTGCGCTTGCTTGGAAGTAGCACGAAAAGTAGATCGTGTAAATGATCCCAGTTTGATGATATATAGACCCTATACAATAAAGAAAGAAAGAAAGAAAGAAAGAAAGAAAGAAAGAAAGAAACAAATAAACACAAACAAACCAACAAACAAAACAAACAAACAAACAAACAAACAAACAAACAAACAAACAAACAAATGAATAAGTAGGTTAATTAGTTAATGAATAATCAAACAAATGAATAAATGAATAAATCGATATATATATATATATATATATATATATATATATATATATATATATATATATATATATATATTGATAGTTAAATAGATATGCAAGTAAGTAAGTATATAAGTATATAAATAAATAGATGAATCAGTAAATATATATATATAAATAAACAGATGTGTATGATAAATATATAAATCAATCAATCAATAAATGAATAGACATATAAGTAAGAAAACAAATAATTCAATCAATAAATAGATAAGTAAGCAAATAGATGAATAAAATCATATGTGGAGAAAAACATTATTTTGTTGTAGTTTTAGGTCACTTGTATGCAAGAATCCTCTAATGTCACAAATGAAAACATGTGGAAAATGAAAATCCCTGAACACTAGATTAGAATCAAATTTCAGAAATAGCTAAAACAACTGACAGAAACTTCCATTTTGTTTTTCTCAAAATATCTCATGAAAACGAAGCCAATCAAAATGTGATCATCTTTATTTGATATAGTTCTATTCTAATTTATTTTACTGTGCTTTTATCATATATATTCTATTTTATTTTATTTTATTTTATTCTATTTTATTCTATTTTATTTTGTTGCAATCCAATTTAATTTCATCTTATCCTATTTCACTCTATTTTATTGTATTCATTTATTTTCATAGCCCATGATATATATATATTTTTTTTAGTTTTATTATTTTTCTTAGTTCAGTTTAGTTTGCTCGGAAAATTATTGACTGTTTAGGTTGCTCAGTTGAAACATGCACAGACACAGACACAGACACAGACACAGACACAGACACAGACACAGACACAGACACAGACACAGACACAGACACAGACACAGACACAGACACAGACACAGACACAGACACAGACACAGACACAGACACAGACACAGACACAGACACAGACATAGACACAGACACAGACACAGACACAGACACAGACACAGACACAGACACAGACACAGACACAGACATAGACACAGACACAGACACAGACACAGACATGCAAAGAGCTATCATATGTTAGACTTCATCACATTCGAATGGCCGCAGCCTTCGCGTTGTACAAAGTCTTTGCTCCCATCAATACGGTAACGTATGTGATCAGTTTCGTCCCAGCTAGCGTCAGTTTCGTCCCAGCTATCCTCAGGCCAAACGAGGTCTCAATCAGTCTAGGTCCACTGTCGTCCTGAACCGAATAAAATAATCTAATTTTAGCCAGAATGAAATTATTTAAGGGCGCCGCTGTATTTAAGGGACCGTATTTTGAATAAGCGAGTCTTTTAGTCAGTCAAGTCTAGTCGACTTTATAATAGTCGACTTGATACGGCAGATTCACAGATATTGGAAGTTGATGAAAATAAAAAGACAAGTGAAGAGACAAGTCGACGGGTAGACGTCAGTC
>NC_134789.1:67533873-67536373 GCF_046742065.1 Oratosquilla oratoria
TCACTACAACGCCCCATAAATGGCCTCTGCTTTTCAGGAATCTTACCGCCACATTTTGGTCTGTACCATCAGTTACTTGGGCTTTACTAATGTAATGCATGAAGCCATCGTGGAACACACATATGCACATATACCCACACACATCTAAATATTACAAAATCATAAATTTCTGTCTTTTCTCTATAACTGCATAAGAACCAACGAAATTCATACTGCATGGTAGACGGCGGAGGGGATAATCTCCCTCACCTCCTCCTCAAATCCCAGCAGCAATACCTTCACTTTCATCCGTATGTGCAACCCTGAAGGGCTGGCACTCTGTTCCCGGACCGGGTCAAAAGGAGCGATTCTGAGGTCAGTTCAGGGATCCGAAGATGTGGAGAGGGACCTACTAGGAAAGAATTCTGTTCTCCTGAGCTTCTCTTTTACCGAAGAGAGAATTGATTCCAGTTTTGTGTGTTTTCGGGCAAATTCTGATGTTCTTTGTGTCGCTCGGCAGTAATTCCTACGGCGCCTCAATCAAAGCGAGATTTGGTGTCAACAAGTTAATTCTGATTTTGGGTTTGTTTGTTTATTTGTTTTTTTTTCGTTTGTTTGTTTGTTTGTTTTTTATTTGTTTTTATTTGTTTGTTTGTTTGTTTGTTTGTTTGTTTGTTTGTTTGTTTGTTTTTTATTTGTTTGTTTGTTTGTTTGTTTGTTTTTTATTTGTTTTTATTTGTTTGTTTGTTTGTTTGTTTGTTTGTTTGTTTATTTGTTTGTTTGTTTGTTTGTTTGTTTACTTGTTTATTTGCTTGCTAATTTATCCATTAATTTCTTATTTGTCCAATGATTTCTGTTAATAAACTTTCATTTATTTATCAATTTATTCATATATTATTAGATCAAACATTTATCTTTTCATTCATCTATCTATTTATTAATATATTTATCTATTTGTTTACTTATTTATTTATTTATTTATTTGTGAGTGTATTTATTAATTAATTAATTAATTTATTTATTTATTTATTTATTTATTTATCTATTTATTTATTTATTTATTTATTTATTCATTTATCTATTTATTCATTTATTCATCTATATATTTTGCTTACTAATTCATTCATTCGTTTACTTATTTATCCATTTATTTAATTATCAATTTATTCATTCGTGATTATTTCCTTATACTTTCAGCCATTAACGGCCACGGTCAATATAGTCGTTTTATTTTGGCTGCCGACAGACGCTGCCATTCGTCCGCTGATGCGTCACAGCCTTCGAGTAATTAACCAATCATGAGCGACTGTCACTACCGGATCCGATCGAAACGGTTGGCAGAATGAGAACACATCGAACAAGTAGAACAACTTGAAGAAGATAAAAAAAAATTGGGGGGGGAGGGGGGAGGGGGTACAACAAAAACGATTTATTGGGTCACGTTAGCGCCTTGCGTACCTGTTGCTACCTTCCCTCTGATTCCAAGTGTCATCAGAAGATTTTATTAAATCGTTGTGATTGTTGGCTTCCTAAGTTCACCCCTTCCTTATCTATTGGCTCTTTACGCTGTCGCCAAGTAATATTTTTATATCTTATTTCTGTTCTGTTGTTTAAGTATGCATTTCTTTAGGTGTTATACATTCATATATCTATTTAATCATATATTCATTTCTATTGGCCTGTTTATTTAGTTTTTATTTCTTTCATTCTGTATGTTTTACTTGAGTACATGTGTACATATGTACACCATTCTCTGTGTATTCAGGTCTTTTTACATGTGTACATATACAGTATATACATGTTCTAAGTTATCCGTGTAATTATGTGTTTACGCGTATACATGTGTACATGTATATATGTACACTCCACACTCCACTGTCCATTTCATTCTGTATGTTTTACTTGAGTACATGTGTACATGTGTACACCATTCTCTGTGTTGTCAGGTCTCTTTACATGTGTACATATACAGCATATACATGTTCTAAGTTATCCGTGTAATTATGTGTTTACGCGTATACATGTGTACATGTATATATGTACACTCCGTTATCCATGTAGTCATGTCTGTTTACATGTGTACACGTGTACATGTATATATATGTATTCCTTTATCCACATATAATCATATCTATCTCTATGTGTACGTACATATGTGCAAATGAATATGTATATGCACTTTCTCTTTATCAACTCTAAATTTTCATTTTATATATATTTTCCTTCTATTCTTACTTATCATCTAATTCTCTTTCCATCTTTATCCTATCATTCTGTATTTGTTTCGTCCATGTTTATTCCCATGTCCTCCACCTCCTTCCTTTTCGTTTTCTTTCAATCTCCTCCGATTTTCGTTCCTTTTTCTTTCTAAGCTCCAGAGTCATTTTCTTCTCATAAGAACAAAAGAAAAGGAAATAATTTTCTTTCGTAAGTGTTCTTCCTCTCAAGAGATGCATTCTTGTTGAGGAGAGAAAGGACAGAAAAGGTCTAAGACTCATGGCAAGCTGAATTTTCTATGAAA
>NC_134789.1:67543873-67563873 GCF_046742065.1 Oratosquilla oratoria
GAATTTTATGGATCTTTATTTCCTCTTAGTACCCATTCTACGAACAGCTGGAAGTGTGTGTGTGTATGTGTGTGTGTGTGTGTGTGTGTGCGTGTGCGTGTGTGTGTGCGTGCGTGTGTGTGTGTGTGTGTGTGTGTGTGTGTGTGTGTGTGTGTGTGTGTGTGTGTGTGTGTGTGTGTGTGTGTGTGTGTGTGTGTGTGTGTGTGTGTGTGTGTGTGTGTGCGCGCGATTGTTTCACCATCTCCAACTTGACATCTGTACCCGGCCAGCCGGGACAACTAGACCTAGCGGGTCAACTGGACCAATAGGGTCAACCGGGACAATCGATCTATTCGGGCCACCGGAACCTATTGGGGCAACTGGACCTACCGGCCAAAATGAACCAACAGGATCAACCGGGCCATTTGGGCCAATCGAGACAACTAGGGCTATCGTGCCGACCGGCCCTAACGGCCAATTGGAGCAACAGGGCCAAACGAGCCAACCGGGCCATCTGGGACAACCAGAACTACCGGGCCGACCGGCCAACTGGGCCAAACAAGGTAATTAACCATACCAAACACAACATTTTATTGGAGAGAGAGAGAGAGAGAGAGAGAGAGAGAGAGAGAGAGAGAGAGAGAGAGAGAGAGAGAGAGAGAGAGAGAGAGAGAGAGAGAGTAGGGGGGAAGGAAACATCATTAGACTCGCATAAATAAAGTAGGCTTGGGGTCGGGGGAGGGCTAGAAGAAGATGAAGATGTATGATAAAAATTTTCTTTTCTAATCTCGCTACCTAACTTAGATTGCAAGAGAACCCTAATGACGAAGTCGCTCCTAACTTTTGTCTAACTTTGCCGTCCCCGACGCCACCGAGCGCGAAGTTAGTTAGCAACACCTTGAAATCTAGTTGACTCTTCCTAGAGACCTAGATGACTCTTTCTCGTTACAAACCTCTATTAACTCTTACACTGATAATAGCACGTTCCAGTTTTTATTCTAGCTGCCGCCAGACTATTTCATTCAGGGAAGGCAAGGATTAAGACGCTATCAGTCAGATGAATTGTGTCTTATGCCGTCAACCAGGGCGAAGTATGTGAAGTTTGACATTTTTCTCTTTATCTGGGAGAGCTGGTAAATAAGCTTTTCTATTTCATTTTGTTTTATTTATTTATTTATTTATTTATTTTTGGTGCTGTTTGCCAAGCTGTATCTCATGCGATTTTGCTCCTAGCAAACAAATTCTAAAATTGCCACCATTATTATAAAAAAGTATACTCTGAAGAATTGTTTAAAGATATAAAATGGTTAATGGATAAAACGCATTGAACGAAGTCCATAACGTACATATTGATAATAAAATACGTAAAATGTCCGTTTTCTTGTGTAAATAAAGGTTTATAAACTGAAAATCCAAAATGGCCGCCGTTTTATTTGATTGTTATATCTGTGCTTCCGGGAATGATAAAAAGACATTCTTGATATAGAAACCTAATTTCTGAAGGCCGTAGAATTTGATTTTAGACTCAAAAACTTTGATGGTAATCTTACTGTCAATAAATTAGTAATCATCTTTAATTATTTGTTCTTTTTTTTCTCCCCAGCAGAATGCTTGTGCGAATGACCTCATGCTTACCTTTACTACAGTGATTTGAACTGATCACTACTGATAACTCTATTTTTAGTTTTATTCTTGACAGATTGCCATCAATTTACTGTTGCCACAATGTAAACCCTAACTTCAAATGCTGGTGGAGTTACATGAATATGGTCAAGATACTTCTGATTTTCACCCGTGACTAGAGGGAAGGCAATTTGTAACTTCATTTACATGCCTTTCAGAGAATGCTTCCCTACTTCATGAGATATGATCACACAAACTATACACGGCTGGTGGTGCTCTCGTCGGAATGTACCTGTCAGAACATAAGTTCACCGTGGTGTATTTACTCTTACGCACACTTGGGATGAACACTTCCGTCCTCAGTGCTAACGGCTGGTACTATTCCTTAAAGAACAGCTATCTTCCAGAATAATAGCTAGAATATTTAAAGTCAATCAAGTCGTGCTAAGGGGTGACCATAGATTTGTCCTGTACTTGGCGGTCACGAGTCTTAAAGGGGACATTACACGTGTTGGCTATAGAATACTACAAGTTCCCGGAAATGTTTTAGAGCTCAGACTACAACTGCAGTTTCCAAGTGGGTTCAACACGCAGCTCGCGCAAGCAATCGCTCTGTTTCCCGATTAAATCTATTTGTTATAGGACTGCTCTTATCCCAAGGGAGGGCGCGTCCGTGAACAGAAAGAATTCCTTTGTGAAGTCGGGAAACGTGAGGACAAGTGGCCTGGTGAGTGCAGTTTTTATTCTCCAAAAACATTCTTGTTCTCCTGATTCCCATTTGAAGGGTACCTTCTTACGTGTGAATTTGGAAATTAGAGCAGCTCTTTTTTTTTCTTTTTTTTTTTCTTTTTTTTTTCTTTTTTAGCAGTGTCTGTAATATGCTGCTGTACCAACAAAGGAGAGGGGTTGGCCCTCGTTCTTTTGGGTGGAAAATTCAGCAATGGCTCTGATCTTATCTGAGTTTGTATAGATTCCTTCTTTGTTCACAGTATGATCGAGGAAAGTAATTTCCTTTTTCATACGTGAGCATTTGTTAAGTTGAATCTTGAGACCAGCATTGATGATGGTGTGTAAGACGTACCGAAGAATGTCAAGGTAGTCTTCCATTATAGGAAAAATATTAGGTCGTCTAGGTAGACGAAAAGGAATTTGCCTGTTTTGTATCTAAAAGCCCTATTCATAAATCGTTGTAGTGCACTAGGGGCGTTTTTCAGCCAGAAGGGCATAAGGTTAAATTCGTAATGCCCTTTATCAGTGCTAAAAGCCGTTGCATTTCTCGACTCGTCCTCTAGTTCGATTTGCCAGAATGCAGATTTAAGGCCCAAGGTAGAGAATATTGAATTCCCTTTACCCAGGGACTGGAGTACATCTCCCATAACGGGCATTGGCATGCGGCCGGGTGTGGTGTGTGTGTTGAGTTTACGGAAATCAATGACGGGTCTGAAGGACCCGTCTTTTTCAGAAACTAGGAGAAATGGGGAAATCCAAAGGAAATGGGGGTGTTGAATGATACCTTGTTCTAACTTCTCGTCTATGTGATTTGAGAAAAAAGCTTTCTATTTTGAGGGATTCCATAGGCCGTGGTATAGGTGCGGGGGGAGGGGGGTGTTATGTGTATATGGTGTTTAACCAGTGTCTTTCCTAAGAGTTCACCGTCTAAGGCAATCGCCTTAAGATGGAACTGAAGAGAGTTCTTAAATTTGTTTTTGGCTCCTTGGAAGTCTACAGCCGGGATATCTTCAACAGGGATGAAGGGGGGAGGGTTGACATGGTGGTGATGGTCTTGACAGGGGCGGTGGGTGCTTCCTGAATGGGTTTTATGTGTAGTTGTGCCATACTGATGTTGTACACCGCCCTGGGCTGTGCAACCGGAGCAACTGATGTTGTACACCGCCTAGGGCGGTGTACAACATCAGTTGCTCCGGTTGCACAGCACGCTATATGGGAGAAACAGGAAAATAAGCTAGTACTAGACTACAAGAGCACCAAAGGGCAGTAAATAGAAAAGACCAGAGTTCGGCTGTGTACAAACACACTGAACTGCACCAACACGAGTTCGACTGGCAGGGCGCAAAGGTACTCTACAACAACAACAGGAAAGGAGGCAGACTGTTCTTGGAGGCGTGGGCCACTAACGAAGACAGCATAAACAGGTCCATAACACTCAACCCCATATACGCAGGGACAAGAGAGAGGTGGAAAACTATCACGAACGACGGCGGGGCGTACATGCCCCCCCTTTCTCTCCCCCCTCCCTCCACCACCACACCCTCACGCTCGACACAGGTTACCGCGTCTCCCTTCTCTCCCACCCCCCTCCACCACCACACGCTCTCGCCCGCCGCAGGTTGCTGCGTCCCTCCGGTGGGCACGGCTACTCGTATATTTAGACCATATGATTTCTGTATCCCATTGTATCCCCTGAGGACGAGTCCCGGACAGGACTCGAAACGTCGAGGAATAAATTACCTACTTCTGAGTCTGGTGTTTTCTACGTTTCCACCATAATGGTCCCCGGACTCCAGCTTTTTTCGTACATGTATATGTATATATATATATATATGTATATATATATATATATATATGTATATATATATATATATACATATGTATATATATATATATATACATATATCTATATATGTATATATATATATATATACATATATATATATATGTATATATATATATGAATATATATATATATATAATGTTCATTCTTTGCGAGAGAAGATAACCATGTCTTCATCATATCAGTGGGGGGGAGGAAGCGAGTGTGGAGATGGCTGATGAAGCCAATCCTCGCTTGGAAGAGTCTGTTGCAGTGGAGACAGGAGGTGTGCACACCTGGTCCGGGATGAGAGGTAGAGTTCTCACGGTGTTTCCGTCTCTGTCGTTTGAGCTGTTTTTCCCTGGTCCGTACTTTTGAATTTGTGAACCTTCTTGGTGGCTTGGACGCAAAGGCTCTTCGACATAAATGTAAACACGAGCGTCGTGCCTAACTGGGAAGAGCAATAAAGTGGATGTATAGGAATCAATACTGTAACCATGGTCACACGAGATATTTGCACCGCCTCGTGTTGCGCACATGTGCCTTATGGTGTGAACAAAATTTCAAATTAACACTTATTACATGGCATCGATACACACTAAATTGATTCATTAACTGGTCAAGCCATTGCTAATTACATGAAATAGAAACAGCTATAAAACACACGAAAACATATTCACTTTGATCCAATCAATTCATAACGAACGTGAGTCGTTTCCCTCAGAGTGGCATACATAAGTTGTGAAGACTTAGCTCTTGCTAACCCACTGACCTCGCTCTTCATCCTTCGGACGCTGTCAGAGTTGGAGGGGGATGGAAGAACTGATCGCACAGTTACAAAGCCGACAGACCTTTTACACGATAAACAATATTGACACAGACGTATTGGAAGCTGAACTGGGAAGTAAACCCTCCTTATCGCAATACAGGCGATGGAAAAATAAATAAAAACGGTGAAAGAAATCTATGAAGATAACCGATAGACTCCCTCATTCTATTCCGCGCCGGAACAAACATACTGAAACTAAATTGGAGAAATCTAAACACAAATCAAGACAAACTGTCCCCCTATGCGGGCGGAGTGAAGAATACATCGAGCATTTCTTACTGGAGTGCAACGAGCTTTCATCGATCAGAGCCCGACACAAAATACTCAAACAAACCTACCCGGAAAAAAAAATAAAAATGAGATCCTTAAGAAACTATTACTGCTCGATGTAAAAGCAGAAAAACCTGGAAGCGAACAAACACACACTACATAACCTCTGGAAATACACAGAGAGCAACCAGAGCCCGAATTTAAACGAAGCGAAGCCCAAAACGGACTAGTGGTGCCGAAGCCAAAGCATTCACCCCTCCACCACCTCCACTACTAATACTACACTTTTATCGTTTTCCAGGATTCATCAATTTCTAACGTGTCACCCAGTTAATTAATTTTTCACTCCCGGCACCATACAAATGTAACTTTGTATAGCAATTCAAATAGGTGAGCTGATGATAAAAGCATGACGATTGTGTGTAATACGAGGGATTGGCATTTCCATCGACATCTTTAACAATTACACAACCGAAAGTACTATCTAGAATGTTTGCTGAATGATGCTTAGAGTTTTATCAATTATATTTTTTTCCTTGTGTGGTTTTCTTATTTCATCTCCTCGAATATGTATCAGAAATTTACGGAGGAGGAACAGCTCCACCTGGTAAGGAGCACCTTTAAACTGTTGCTAAACAAGAGACAGTACATACTTGAATTATAAATAGGCATATATATATATATGTATATATACATACATACATATATATGTTGGTACATTGTGACAAGTTGATGAAGGTGGAAAAAGAAGTCACGGGTCTAGTTCCGAGTTCCTGAGTTTATTCCTGACCGGTTTTGCTCTATGCTTCTTCAGAGGAATGTGACTCTGGAGTGAAGCTGGCGGTATACATAGTCTGAGTAAGACCGCGTTCCCTCCTTGGAGGTGGGTTACATTTGGTTGTTCAATGGTTTCTAATTTTTAATACAATGGACAATAGTGATAATATACAATCAATTGTTGTGATGTTATTATAAAACAGCTCCGGTGAGTGTGGAATGTTGATCGAGGGTGTAACAGTGTAAGTGAAATGAGTGGTGTAAAAATGGGGGAATCCTAAAAAGTGTCATAAGATAACTTATAGTATTAAATAATATAAAGATAAATATCCAGATAAATAAAATGAAATAAAATGAAAATAAAAATACAAATACAAATGTACAAATATAAATATAAATAAAAATAAATAAATAAAAATGTGCTTATTTAAAGTGACATGACATCTCATCGCATATCGTTGTGTGACAGAATGTTATCAAAAAATACATACATATATGGTACAGTTTTACATATGGTACTGCAAATAATAAATAAATAAATAAATGGATAATAACATATTTGGACATATTCGGACAGAATAAAAATATAATAATAACAATAATAATAATAGTGTGAAGTGGGCAACGTTCTCTTTGACACATCATTGTATGACCTAAGGTATAGATTAGTTTATACTTAAGATAATAAATTGTAATTTAATTTAAAATGAAGCAATATAAAATGAAACAAGAATATAAAACAATGAATAAATAAATAAATGCCTAAGAAATATATAGTACAAATACAAATAAAAATAAAAATACGAACTGACCGGCCTCAAGCCCTCAACCCAGGAAAATACGGACGTTTGGGCACCGGATGGAGTGTGTCGTTCTATGTGGGTGCTGTTCTGGGGCAGGTTCTTATGGCTGCGTATTGAGCTGTGAATTTTTCCCAATTAATATGCCCTACATTTAGGTTGATGTTGGCATTGGTTGTTTATATTATTTAATACTATAAGTTATCTTATGACACTTTTTTAGGATTCCCACATTTTTACAACCACTCACTTCACTTACACTGTTACACCCTCGATTAACATTCCACACACACCGGAGCTGTTTTATAATAACATCACAACAATTCATTGTATATTATCACTATTGACCATTGTATTAAAAATTAGAAACCATTGAACAACCAAATGTAACCCACCTCCAAGGAGGGAACGCGGTCTTACTCAGACTATGTATACCGCCAGCTTCACTCCAGAGTCACATTCCTCTGAAGAAGCATAGAGCGAAACCGGTCAGGAATAAACTCAGGAACTCGGAACTAGACCCGTGACTTCTTTTTCCACGTATATATGTATATATATATATATATATATATATATATATATATATATATATATATGTATATATATATACATATATATGCATATATATAAAGGTAACGGCAAAAGTTATCAATTCATGCAACGCTAGTTGATTTTACTCAGCCATATTTACTTGTGGCTCTCGAATACAACCCTGAATTTTTCCTACGTTCTCCGGACCAAATACCGGAACTAATGCGGTACTTTTCGGGCATCGGTTCTGTGGGTGGGTAGAGGGCGTGTCAGTCCCTTGAAGCGAGTAACCAGTCCATGAAAGAGATCTCAATGCCCAAGACCTCCCCGAGAAGTCTTCCGCCGTGGGTCCTTGCTCCTTCAAGGACCTTCTTCAAGGTCATTCTCCAAGGACCTTCTTCAAGGTCCTCCTCCAAGGACCTTCTTCAAGGTCCTCCTCCAAGGACCTTCTTCAAGGTCCTCCTCCAAGGACCTTCTTCAAGGTCCTCCTCCAAGGACCTTCTTCAAGGTCCTCCTCCAAGGACCTTCTTCAAGGTCCTCCTCCAAGGACCTTCTTCAAGGTCCTCCTCCAAGGACCTTCTTCAAGGTCCTCCTCCAAGGACCTTCTTCAAGGTCCTCCTCCAAGGACCTTCTTCAAGGTCCTCCTCCAAGGACCTTCTTCAAGGTCCTCCTCCAAGGACCTTCTTCAAGGTCCTCCTCTAAGCTCCTGCTCCTTCTTGGGCAGAATAGACTCTAGATCAATGCTTCTCGGCTCAACATGTGGTTGGACTTTGAACGTTACTTGAGGCTGCAATCTTTCAAGACTTAGTGCTTCTTGTTCAGTTCTTCGATGGAAAAGGGTGTGTAGGTACAACGATCGTGCCATTTTGAAAATGTGGACGTAAAGTTTTGGAATAGGATGCTTCTTTTCCGAGCTCTCGTGTAAAAGATCAAAATTACACAGAAACGAAAAAAGGAAATAAGATGAATATATGAATGAAAGAATCTATAAATAAGTGAATAAATAGATGAATATATAAATGAAAAAAATACTCGTAATCAAAACAAATAAATAAGTAAATAAATTGTATAATCTCACGAGCGAGCGATAGGAAACGGAATGCGTGAAGAAAAAAAAAATACAGCGAGTCACTGTTGGTATACGGAAATGTCTCTCAGCTTATCGTTCATCTCCAGTTCTCTTGGTTCATATCAATGGGGAGTTGTTGTCCCTGGTCTCCTTAGGGGTGAAGGAGGCTTTCAGGTCGGGGAGAGGGGAATAGAGGGGAGAGGTAAGGATAGTAGGGCGATTAAGGGGTAGGGGTGCCCACAGATTGAAGGCTACTATCCTCATTTCAGTAAATATGAGAAAAAGCGTGGCTCATTCCATGGCAACATAATTAGCTGACTGATTGGGAATGTTGCCATACAGGTGAGCTTCAATTTTATCATAGCTAGTGACACCGTGTTACCATCAATAGAAAACTTGGGTTGAAAGATTGAGAACCACAGATCTACTCCGTCAGAGACTGAGGTCATGATACCACATTTAATTTTATTTAATCTATTCTATTCTATTTCATGTTTTCATCTATTTATCTATACTTATTTGCTGATTGATTGGTTGCTTTTTGATTGAGTGATTGATTGATTGATTGATTGATTGATTGATTGATTGATTGATTGATTGATTGATTGATTGATTGATTGATTGATTGATTGATTGATTGATTGATTGATTGATTGATTGATTGATTTGCTTACTTGCTTACTTATCAGCTCATTTATTCACTATATATGAAGAGTTCTTGAAAGATAGAATTAGGAAAGCATTTTTGAGAGGTACAAGAAAAGGAGAAAAGAGGGAGGCAGAGAGAAGAGTAGGACTTTAGCAGATTTCTTTTTTAAGAACAAAAAGATGTATTGGGAAGAAGTGAAGAATGAGGGGGCGAATAAGGTAGAGAGGGAAAGGTAAAGGGTGCAGACGGACAGATGTTAAAAAGAGTGACAGCGGTAAAGGGGAGATGGACAGAATATTTCAGAGGATTAATTGATTTTGGCATTGGGGGAGCTAGAGAAATTGCAGAGGATTATAAAAGATTACAAAGGCGGAGCATTCCGATAGGAGACCTTTTGGTCCATATCTAGGTCAGATGCGAAAAAAAATAAAAACTATGATTATGTAAAAAAAAAATGCATAGGTATAGTTAAATTACTGTGATGGGAGAAGGAAAAAACAGAGCTAAAGCTTTAAAAGAGGTACAAAGATAATTGAAAGTGATGAAAACTGGTAAGGAATGGATGTCATGTAGAGTATCTAAAAAAGCGAGGAACGCTTTTGATGGATTGGATCATAAGAGTGTTTAATGTGTGTTTAGGGGAGGAAAGTGTGCAGGAGGACTGAAGGAGTACAATGTATAGTTCCAAGTTGTATAGACACGGTAAAGGAAACATGGACTGGAGGTGAAGCTTTATTCCTGACGTTTCGTCTAACGACTTTCTCAAAGGAATGAGCATACTAGAAACATACAGAGATTATAAACCCGCCTTATGGCTCAAGGGGGTGTGCGGACGTATAGCGCTGCGTCCTGATTGGCCCGCTGAGACAGCCAATCACGAAGCGCTATATTCGCTGAAGATTTGGCCCAGGTGAAGCTCCCAGCCTTATTGTTGACATTCGGACGAGTGGTGATGTACGCAGCTTCTATAGATTTTCTGACCTTCTTATCCATACCTTCGTGTAGAATCTCGGCTCGGTTCCATTGTGGGAGGTGCCCAGAATCGTCAACATGCACCACCATTGCGTTGGTGAGTCTATGGTGACGGAGGTCGGCCTTATGCTCCCTGATTCTAGTGTTAAGGCCCCTCTTAGTCTCTCCGTAGTATGCTTTATCGCATGATGTGCATGGGATCTTATATACGACGCTGTCTTCTCTCCCCCTCATCTTAGTCCCGCTTTTTATAATGTCACCAATATTCGTTCCCGATGTTACGGCTGCTTTAACTTCCGTTCTCATGAGCATTCTAATAATTTCTCCTACCTTCTCCTACCTTCTGAGAAGGTAGGAGACATTATTAGAATGCTCAGGAGCACGGAAGTTAAAGCAGCCGTAACATCGGGAACGAAGATTGGTGACATTATAAAAAGGGGGGACTAAGATGAGGGGGAGAGAAGACAGCGTCGTATATAAGATCCCATGCACATCATGCGATAAAGCATACTACGGAGAGACTAAGAGGGGCCTTAACACTAGAATCAGGGAGCATAAGGCCGACCTCCGTCACCATAGACTCACCAACGCAATGGTGGTGCATGTTGACGATTCTGGGCACCTCCCACAATGGAACCGAGCCGAGATTCTACACGAAGGTATGGATAAGAAGGTCAGAAAATCTATAGAAGCTGCGTACATCACCACTCGTCCGAATATCAACAATAAGGCTGGGAGCTTCACCTGGGCCAAATCTTCAGCGAATATAGCGCTTCGTGATTGGCTGTCTCAGCGGGCCAATCAGGACGCAGCGCTATACGTCCGCACACCCCCTTGAGCCATAAGGCGGGTTTATAATCTCTGTATGTTTCTAGTATGCTCATTCCTTTGAGAAAGTCGTTAGACGAAACGTCAGGAATAAAGCTTCACCTCCAGTCCATGTTTCCTTTACCGTGTCTATACAACTTGTTCACATGGATTTTCATAATGTATAGTTCCGCTTTACTAATGGAAAGGGGGCAAATTTGAATGCAGTAGTTTCAGATATATATATATATATATATATATATATATATATATATATATCAAAAGCTTTTTTCTACAAAGACATACAATCCACTCCCACCCATTCCATCCTTACATCTCCCTCATCGCCTTGGGTCAGAATGAGTGTCGCAAGACACAGCACACCCACAGCAAGGCCGCTTCATTAAATCGGCGACCCCTCTCCCTCTCCGTCCACTCATGCAAAAATGGAGAAAACGAGGAGAAATCCCTCTAGGCTGCGTCAATTTTTTTTCACACATACTCCCTCACACATGCATCACAACATCATCCATACACAACCATTCTCTATTCACCCCTATCTTCTGTCTTCTCCCGTTCTTCATCAACAGGTATTCCCCTCTTTCCCAATGCGTCTTTTACCCCATCCATCCATCTCATCCTTGGTCGCCCCCTCATGTTCACTCTTTCTACCTCTGCCTTCCATACTTCTTTTACTAGTCTTTCTTCACTCACTCTTTCCATGTGTCCAAATCCTCCTAATACTCTTTCATTAACCCTATCTCCAAACTCCCTTTCCACCCGCATTCTCCTCTACACCTCCTTGTTTCTTACTCTGCCCAGCCTAATAACCCCTATCATACTTCTCAGGCACCTCATCTCAAACACATTCATACTCCTCCTCTCTTCCTCTCTTATGTTCCACGTTTCTGCCCCATACAGTGCTGTCGCCACAGTCACTCCTTCATACAATCTCTTCTTAGCATCCATTCCCAAATATCTGTTTCTCATTGCACTTTTTAATCCCCCAAGGCATTTACTTGCTTTTCTCAATCTACATTCTACCTCCACCTCCACTCCTCCCTTTCCTGCCACATTCGAACTCAAGTATCTGAAACTATCCACTTCCTCCAGTCTCTCTCCCTTAATACTCACTTCCAATATGATTACACTTCCATCCCTCGTACATCTCATCACCTTATATTTACCCATATTCATCTTTAACTTCCTTCTTTTGCACACCTTCCCATGTCCTCTAACTAACTTCCTTAATCCCTCCTCTGATCTTGCTACAAGCGCAGTGTCGTCAGCAAACAACAACTAAGTTATCTCCCACTTTTCTCCATTTTCTTTAACCCTCTGCAATCCCCGACTCATTACCCTTGCATTTACCTCTCGCACCACCCCATGTATAAATTGAACAACCAGGGTGACGTAACAGATCCCTGGTGAAGTCCCACCTTTAATTCAAACCACTTACTCTCTCCATTTCTGATTCTAACATTAGCTCTACTACTCGCGTAAAAACTCTTGACTGGTTTTAAATGATTTCGTTCTATCCCATATAACTGGAATTCATCCCACAGTATCTTCCTGTTACCCTTGCATAAATTTTTCTCATATTTTTTTACTACTAAAATCTGATCTACGCAACCCCTACTTGTCCTAAACCCACACTATTCCTCACCAATTACCCCCTTTGTTTCTCTCATAATCCTCTCAATCATGACCATCTGAAACTACTACACCCATTTTTGTCTCCTTTTCCCTTGTAAAGTGGGACTATATAGACACTCGCCCTCCGGCACTCTACTCTCTCTTAAACAAACACTAAATATTCTTACCAGCACTGTACCTTCTTTTTATAGACATTCTACATGACACCCATCCAACCCAGGCGCCTTACCTGCTCTCATCATCTTAACAACTAACTTCACCTCATCTTTACTTATTTCTCCTCCATTTTCCTTACTCATCTCTGTTATTTTCTTAGCGCTTCCCACTGCAACTACTTTCCCCTCCCTGTCCTCCTTCACAAGTATTCATGCCCCATTTTTAATTTATCTTATTCCTTTATCTTATACTTTACTTCTCGTTTCCTTTGTATCTCTCATATGATTCTCTCGTCCTATTTTTTAACCAATCTGTGAAAGTTCGCTTCTTCTCTTCCACAACCTTTTTTGCCTTATCATCCCATCACTCACTACCCTTCCTTCTATATCCTTCTGTCCTCCTTGTTCTACACACCATCTTTGTACACACCTTGTGACTCCCTCCTTGAACCTTAACCCCCTTCCTCCTTCACCCCTAATTCTACTCTATCCTTCATTCCCTCCCACTCTACTCTCAGTTTCTTCTTGTACTCCTTCTCCTTTTCTTTATCATTTAAACAGTTCACTTTAAGTCCATCCCTACCTTATGTCCTTTTCCTCTTTCTCCATCTACCCTCCAATCTCAACATAGCTTCCATAAAAAATGATCTAATATTTCCCCACTATCTCCCCTGAGAACATGTACATCCTTGACTCTTCTTCCTATTCTCCTGGATACCACTATATAGTTCATTAGCGCTCTCTCTACCACCCTTCCATACACCAAACTCTCCCATGTGTAGTTATGCTTAATTTTCTTCTTAAACGCTGTATTTGCTGTGATCACCTTTCTAGAAACATCTCCATCATCAACTCTCCACTAGATTTTTTTCCTCGAACTCCATACTTTCCAGCCACTCCGTCTATTGGTTCATTTCCTACCCTACCATTGACGTTTCCAAATACCACTGCATTGATATTTCTCCCTAATCCCTCTATGCACTCATTTAAATCTATCCAAAAAGCCTACTTCTCTTCTACACTCTTCTCCCTACCATACCCATATGCACTTACAAAAAACCCAAATCTCCCTACCCAGTTTCACCATCATCCACATTAACATTGAATAAATCTCCTTCCACTACATCACACGCTTACCTACCTCTTCACTTACTAGTATAGCCACCCCTTCTCTCCTCGTCCCCTCTTCACTCCTGAGATCCTCCCAACTACACTCCCAAACTCAAACTCGCCCCTCCCTTTCAACTTAGTTTCACTCAATGCCAACACATCCATCTTTCCTCTCACAAAAATACTGCCTATCTCTTCCTTTTTACACTTATCTATACCACATTCACACATATTAAAAGGGCCAAACCTTATGATACTGGTTGGAAAACACCTCCCAGACCCTCTTATGTTTTTTTTTATATAGAAATGTTCCCATTGGCACTACAGGGAGAAGGATGACTAGTCCTATCCCCGTCCCATTTTTGTCGTCTTATACTACTCAAGTGGAAACACGTCATGGCAGTATTCTTTCCCCCACCACATGTTTCGGCGAAATGAGAAAATGAATACTTAGAGAAGTGATACTGGATAGTAACAATAGTGGGGGGACAGCATAACGGAGGGACAGTTGCAGTATAATGAATTATCATCATTTCTCTATGAATTGATGCGTGGCTCTGGTCTGTAGGGGTACTCCATATAGACCTGAAGTATCATCTGCATGCTACTTGTAGCTTATGTATGTATATATATATATATATATATATATATATATATAAATATATATATATATGTATATATATATATGTATATATATATATATATATATATATATATATATAAATATATATAAATTTTTAGCGTAGTTGGAATGGCATATGAGAGGGTGTTAATTGAAAAAAATGGGATAGGAACAGTGGGAGTAATTGGTGGGGGAAAAATGTGGATTTAGGAAAGAGAGAGGGTGCATGGATCAGTCCTAATATTCAGCTAGATATGTTAGAAGTTTTTTGACAAAAGGTAAGGATTTTTGTTTAACTTTTATGTGCTAAAATATGAGAAGCTTGTTAACCCCTTAAAAAAGGAAATAAAAGCCATTTTACCAGTGTGTGTATGTGAGTGTGTGTGTGTGTGTGTGTGTGTGTGTGTGTGTGTGTGTGTGTGTGTGTGTGTGTGTGTGTGTGTGTGTGTGTACGTGCGTGCACATGTGTGTGTGAATGTGCGTGTACGTGCGTGCACGTGTTTTGGCACCATCCGATGTATTACGCCCCTTTTTCGGATTGGGAGGGACTTTCCTTGGTGGCTGGGAACGACCCCCTCGTTTGCCAAAGCTTGAGCTGACCTATCGTTTACCAAAGCTTGACCTGACCTGACCTCTCGTTTGTCCCCGCCTCCTCCTCCCCTCAGCACTCTCCGCTCCAAATTTCTCTTCTTTCCACTCTCTCCCTCGCACATCTACCTTCTCTCCTCTCCTCTCCTCTCCTTCCCTCCTCTCTCCTTTCTCCAATTGCATTTTTTTCTCTTTCCCCCTTGACACAACACATTATGAGAAGCGGGAGAGGGTGGGTGAGGGTGGAGAGGAAGGTTGATGAGGATGAAATGCTTCGAGTTAGGCTAGGTTGGACTCACTTGAGCTGGGATGGAAGTGAGTTGTTGTACTCACTGAAGCTGGGTTGGAAGCGAGTAGGAATGGGATAAATCGAGGCTAGGCAAGTTAGGTTAGTTTAAAGCGCGATAGGTTAATATAATTTTGTTTATGTATTCATATACACATATTCATTGTTTGCTTATATATTTGTTAATTAGTTAAATCATTTGTCAATTTATTAATTTACTATTCATCTAACAATTTTTATGCATTCATGTATTCATCTATTTATTTCCTGGTCTCGTGGAGATTACATTAGTATTAAATAAAATCATTTAACATCCACTATCAACCACTACATTGATAGTACGACCCTAAGATGGACTTGTCGTCCAGGATGTTTCTTTAATCTGAGTACAATAATCTAAAGTTACCCAAAGAAATTTTGAAATTAGTTTAAGGTTAAGTGCGTTTGGGTTAAGTCATGGCATGCTAGGTTTACTTTAGTTAGACTTAGACCTCATCTAGTTAGACTAGCCTGATCTAAGATTGGTTAGGTGGTGTGAGGTGAGATCTATAATAGCTTCTTGTTAAAGAAAAGCCAAGACAGGCTCTCTCTCTCTCTCTCTCTCTCTCTCTCTCTCTCTCTCTCTCTCTCTCTCTCTCTCTCTCTCTCTCTCTCTCTCTCTCTCTCTCTCTCTCTCTCTCTCTCTCTCTCTCTCTCTCTCTCTCTCTCTCTCTCTCTCTCTCTCTCTCTCTCTCTCTCTCTCTCTCTCTCTCTCTCTCTCTCTCTTCTCTCTCTTTCCTCTCTTTCTGGCTACCTGCCCTGACCTCTGACCTGGTCTGGTGTCGGTCTGATCCGTGGTCTGCTGGCTGGGGAAAGGTCATTATATCTATCGATCCAGTACAGGCGAGCTGCTACTCCTGCTGAGATAGACCATACCAGACCAAACCACACAAGACCAGGACCGTACCAGACCAGATCATATCACACCACACCAAACTATACCACACCAGGACAGACTAGACCATACCAGGACAGACCAGGATTGACGAGACCAGATCAGCCAAGACAAGTCCATCCAAAATAAGCCAGAGTAGACCAGAGCAGACCACATAAGACTGACCAGACCAGAACAGACCAGACCATAACATACCAAGTACAGGCAGACCAGACTAAACAATAGATTCACTAATTATAATTAACCCAGAGAACGGGCAGACTGTCAAGATCGAATCTTGATCTCTCTCCCCACCTCTCTCCCTCCCGAACTAATTGTATCCCAATTGTAATTTACGGGAAGGGAACTACGCTCATATGTGGTTTTACTAGCTTTCAGATATGTGGTCTTTTTATTTTTTTGTTTTTGTTTAAATTTGTATATATATATGTATATATATACATATTATATACATATATATATACATATTATATAAATATATATATATACATATTATATAAATATATATATATATATATATATATGCGTGTGTGTGTGTGTGTGTGTGTGTGTGTGTGTGTGTGTGTGTGTGTGTCTGTGTGTGTGTGTGTGTGTGTGTGTGTGTGTGTGTGTGCGTGTGCGTGTGCGTGTGTGTTCGCGTTTGTGTGTACATGCATCCTTACTTTCAAGAGTCCCCTGAGAAAGAATTCTGAGGACCACTGGTTTTCCAGCCGAACTCCAGCTGGAACGACGAACTCTCTATCTACCTTCCCTTCCCCGTCCCCTTTCCCCTTCCCCCTTCCCCTTCCCCCTTCCCCCCTATACTCCCACTAGTCCTTCCACCCCACCCCCCGAATCCCCAAATTGGCTGAATCAGCCAGGAGACACCGACGGGGTAACGCGCAGATTTACTTTTGTTTATCTTGTTCTGGGGGGAGAGGGGATAGAAGAGGGAAGGAGGAAGAGAAGGGGAGCAAGGGGGGTGGGGGAAGGGGGAGAAGTGAAAAGTCGTTTAAATCTCGAATGTCTATCCTCGCTTGCACACTTGCATTGCCAAACCTTCCACAAATGTTTTTCAGTATAGCGAGATTTGCAGGCAACATAGCAATATACACTTACATACATACATACATACATACATACATACATACATACATACATACATACATACATACATACATACATACATACATACATACATACATGCATACATACATGCATACATACATACATACATACATACATACATACATACATACATACATACATACATGCATACATACATACATACATACATACATACATACATACATACATACATACATACATAAATGCATACATACATACATACATACATACATACATACATACATACATACATACATACATACATACATACATACATACATACATACATACATACATACATACATACATACATACATACATGCATACATACGTGCAACATAAAAAATGCAAAATAGAAGAAGAGGTGGCCGAGCGAAGGCCCAGACAGGACGCAGCCAAGAAGACAATACACAAGGGTGACCGCGTCCTCTTACCCACAAGCCTTCCTCTCTTGCCCCTTTAACCACAAGCCTCTATTCTACCTTTCCCCCTCTCTCTCTGTCTGAAGACATACCAACCCCCCTCCCTTCAATAAGCCCCCCGTTCAAACTCGCACTGTGCTGTGTTCATCTCTCTCAGTCTTTCTTTCTATATATCTAACCCACAGTTTCTGGTCGCTGAATGGAATAATATTAGTTCCTAGTAGGATTAAATGTTGGAAAATGTCAAGGATAGGAGTTGACAGAGTGTATCCATGAGCTGAAACACCCATCAACCCCCTCCCCCTCCATCCCCATCGCGGGGACAGGCATAAACCCATCAACCCCCTCTACCCCTCTGCTCCCCCGAGCACCCCCACCCTACTTGCCCCTTCCCCATTTCCTCCTAGCCTTGGTCAGCCGCTCTTCCTCCCGTTCTACTCTCTATCCACTCAAACGTGCCAGAACCGTCTTGTAAATACCAATTGGTCTGTTGGTATTCGTTTGATCATGTAACCCTCTCCTCCTCTCTCTATCTCCCTCCCCTCTCTCTCCCCTTATTTCTCTCCCTCTCTCCCCCTGTCTCTACTTCTCTCTCTCCCTTTCCCTCATTTCCCTCTCCCACCCTCCTCTCTCTCTTCCTGTCCCCCCTCTCACGACTGAGATAGTGAGTGGTTGTGTTTTTGTGGTCAGCGCCGAAGAGGTACAATCTCTACGTAGTAGAATTATAGTCTTGGAGAGGATTGTTGAGGGCCTTAAAGAGGAGAATCGATTTTTTCACTCGAATGCCTGAAACAAGGACGACAAACCATGCTTGAAACCTGGGTGGGAAACAGTGGCAAACAAAACACGGAGAAATGGTAAAAAGCCCTTACTATACCCACTTGAATGAAGAAACTCTTTTTAAGCTCTCGGTGGTCTACAAAATGAAGAAACAAAGAAGCTGCAAGAGAAGAAGAGTAGGGTAGACGATAGACTCCTGCCCACAGCTAAGATTTTGGTTGTAGGGGATAGCCAGGTTAGTTACATAGATAGGGCCCTCTGTGACAAAGATAGGAAGCATAGAACTCAGGTGTGTCTCCCCAGGGCCATGATAGCTGATTTTAGAGACAAGATAGAAGAGTGTATAGTTGGGGAAGGTGTGAAACCCATAGTTTACTTGAGTGCTGATAGGAATAACATAGGAAGGGAGTGAGGAATTTTTTGCGCGGTTCCGGCATGCGCTTGATAAGATTAGAAATAAGAGAGGGGTTCTTATTCTATGTGCAATTCTTTCAAGGCATGGAGTTGGAAGCATGTGGCATTCCAGGGCTATTGCGATGAATTGCAGGCTGGCAAAACATTGTAAGGATAATGGATGGGCAGTTGTCGACAACTGGGATAGCTTTTACGGTAAGACTCATCTATATACAAGGGACAGGGTGCACTTGTCACCGAAAGGATTTCGGCTCCCTGCTGAATTCCTTGAGCGAGAATTAGGCATCGTTCATTTTTTTCTGGTACATTACGTGGGAGTTGGAGGGAAGTATTGGAATATAATTTAAGCCAAGGGAAACATCTCAAATAGGGACTGAAAAAAGAATCACCTGATCAGGTGGAGGGAGGATAAATTAAAAGTTTAGTTTACTATACAAACAGCTAAAGTGTAATAAATAAAATTGGTTTGCTGCGGGGTAAAGCATGTGCAGAAGAATTTGATATTATAGCTATTGCTGAATCCTGGATGAATATGGCTGATAGACATTTACTTCCGGAAATCGAGATAAAAGGATATGTATGTATTTTTCACAAGGACAGGATTGGCAGGAGTGAGGGAGGAGTAACACTTATTACTAGAAATACAATGAACTGTATTACCAACAATTCGATTGAAGAAGAGATTAGTACGGAATATATTTGAGTGAAGATTATAGGTAAGAATAAGAAACTTATAATTGGCGTCCTAAATAGACCCCCTAACCTCAGCATTGAGGAGACTGATCTTCTGATTCATAAAATTTGCAGGGCGTCCCAGTACAAAAATGTTGTGATCATCGTAGAATTTAATTATAGAAACATTGACTGGGAATTTTCAGTAAGAGATCAGGAAGTGCAAAATTTCTTAGATGCGGTTCAGGATAATTTTCTAAACCAAATCATTACCAATCCTACGAAGGGGGAGAATACTCTGGGTTTACTTTTAACTAATAATGAGCACCTAACGAGTAACGTAAGAGTGGGAGATAGTCTAGGCTCTGGTGATCATCAAGAAATAATATTTAATATT
>NC_134789.1:67568873-67578873 GCF_046742065.1 Oratosquilla oratoria
GCACACATTCCTCCTCGCTATGCAATTCTTCCTTACTTTGCTACCTCTCTGACGTCTTTGTCAGAGACAACTTTCTCACATGGACATTGAATTACTTCATATCAAATAATTTGTATCTCCCTTTGACAACCCTTCCTCTCCACGGGCTACCTTTATTCCTCTCCCTTTATGCTTTCTCCGCCACTTTGTATTCTCATGCACCAAATATTCCGCCTCCTATTTGATTCTCTCCTTCCTCTCCAACAATATTCTTCAACTTTGTTTTCTAATTTCTTTCCCCTTCTCTTCTGCTTTTGAGCCATAATGCTCTTTTTCGTTTACTTGTTCTTTGTAGTCTCTTATTGGTTGATATATTTCTATAAGTAACTTGGCTGTTACAGGGTCACAGTATACTCTAATATCTCAAAGGATGTGTGAGTATATGTTTGATGGAAACATAGAACAGTTGTCTCTCTTTAAAGCACTAACAACCTGCCCTCATTATGTAACCCTGTTTATATTACATTTACTTATAGGTTGATCTATTTTTATAAGTAACTTGGCTGTTACAGGGTCACAATATACTCTAATATCTCAAAGGGAGTGTGAGTACATGTTTGATGAAAACATAGGAACAGTTGTCTTTCTTTAAAGCACTAACAATTCACTCTTATTATATAACCCTGTTTTTATTACATTTACTATACCTTTTACCATGCAAATACAAGCATAGGCACCGTAACCTATAATATCTGGATTGACAAAGAGTTCGGGATGATCTAATAAAGGTATTCAAATGGGTCAAAGGTTTTAGCAAGAGTGATGCAGGCTAGGTCATCATATTAAGACAACAGGGCTGGACACATAGTAATGGATTTAATTTGGACAAATTTAGGTTCAAGAAGGAAACAGGCAAGAACTGGTTTACCAGCACAGGAGTTAACGATTGGAATGGACTTAGAAACAATGTAGTGAGCGCTGAAATTATTGGTTGCTTTAAGAGAAGATGAGATGACTCTATGGATAGGAACGAAAGGTATTAAAGATATTAAGAGACATGGAACTGCCTGTGTAGATAGTGTCCTTCATTCTCTTGTTATTGGGTTCTTTTATTTTCTTTCTTGCTTTCTTTCTTCCTTTTTTTCCTTCTTTCTTTCTTCCTTCCTTCCTTTCTTCTTTCCTTCCTTTCTTTCTTTCTTTCTTGCTTTCTTTTTTTCCTCTTTCTTTCTTTCTTTCTTTCTTTTTTCTTTCTTTCTTTTTTCTTTCTTTCTTTTCTTTCTTTCTTTCTTTCTTTATTTATTTCATCTCAATCAAATTCAAACTTTTTCTCTCTGCCTCTCTTAAATTCCATGTCTCTGCCCCATGCAGTACTGTCAGTACCATCACCCCTCCATATAATCTCTTTGCGTCAATTCCTAAATGTCTATTTCTCAATACACTTTTAATCCCCCAAGCCACTTACCTGCTTCTCTCAATGTACAACTTACCTTTATCACCACTCTTCCGTTTCCTGCAACATGTGACCCCAAATATCTAAAGCCATCCGCATCCTCCAGCCTCTATTATCTAAGACTTACATCCAAAATCCTGCCATCCTCTCCCCTTGTATATCTCATCACTTTACTTTTACCTACAATTCCCTTCAACTCTCCTATCACATACCTTTCTAAACTCTGTTACTAACCCCCTTAATCCCCCGTTTGACCCTGCCACAAGTGCAGTGTCGTCAGCAAACAACAACTGGCTCACCTCTCACTTTTCTCCATTTTGTTCAACCATCTCCTCTCCCCTGCCCATTACCCTCGCCTTTACCTCCCGCACCACCCCATTCATGTGCACATTGAACAGCCATGACGACATGACACATTCATGACGCAGTCCCACCTTCACCTCAAACCACTCGCTCTCTCCAATTCCCATTCAATTTCTACTACTCCCGTAAAAGCCCTTGACTGCCCTTAATAGCTTTCCCCTAGTATATATCTCTGCAAAACCTCCCACAATGCCTTCCTATCTATCCCGTCATAAACCTTTTCTAAATCCATGAAGGCCCAAAATACATCCTTACCTTTTCCTAAGGCTTTCTCATGTATCTGTCTTACCACAAAAATCTGACCCACGCAACCCCTCCCCTTCATAAATCTATACTGTTCCTCCCCTAATCATCTCACTGAAAACCCTCCCGTAAGCCTTCCCAACCACACTCAACAAACCGATCCCGCTAAAACTACTACACTCACATTTATCCCTTTTACCCTCGTAAAGCGGAACTATACAGATAATTCTCCAGTCCTCCGGCAATCTACCCTTCCTTAGACATATATCAAACAGCCTCACTAGCGAGTCCGTCATTACTGTACCTCTTTTCTTCAGACACTCCTCATGTCGCCCATCTAATTCAAGTGCCTTACTTGGTCTCATTATTTTAATGAATACTTGCATCTCATTTTTACCTATTTCTCCTTCATTTTCCTTACCCATTCCTGTCCTTTTTATAGCGCCTCCCACTGGACAGGATGCAGGGATGACCCGTCATACAGGAGGTGCCAAGATAAGAAGGAGGGAGGAGGGTGGAAGGGAGTGGAATATATAGGAAATGGAAAGGGTGGGAGTGGTTTCTATGCCTTTTTCTTTTTGGCTACCCCTAGTATAGGGGGAAAAAAGCCTTTGATATGTGTATATATATATATATATATATATATATATATATATATATATATATATGTATATACATATATATATATATATGTATGTATATATATATACATATATACATATGAGTGAATTTAGAAAGCAGGTTTTCTTAGATACATTTTCTATTGAATAATACAGCATACTCAGCATTGGTTATCTTCTTTAAACTTTCTATCCTTCTCGCTATTTTCTTTTCTGTGGGAGAAAGGGAGAACACAGTATTACCAAATGAATCCATAGTGAGTTTGGAAATGAAAACAAATACATTATTTACAACGTTTCGCCTATTCTTTAGGCATCTACTGGCAACCTTATTTTATATATAGAAATTGTGATCTTATATACGCTGTACAAAAAAATAAATAAAAGGGAAAGGTACTTCGTTTTAATTTCTCCTTAACGCTCTGTGGGATGCCCCGAACAGCTTCAGGGTTCCACAAATATTAAATTGAATGTTTATTGCTGGTGGGTGATTCCTTATTACTGCTTCCAAGCATTTTAAATTTCTCTCATTGTTGTTCTTTGCAAATATCAAAGTATCATTACTTAAAACCTCCCGCGATATGTTCATCTTATGTACTTTTGAGATTTGAGATTTTATTGCACCATTTTCCATATGAAATATGAGACTTTGAGACAAATTTTGAATTGTGTGGCCCATATACTCGTTATTGCAATGTGCACCGTCCTTGTTGAAAGAGCGTATTTATACACAACGTAACTTTGTCTTGATTTATCTTTTGCTCCTGCCAAGTTATTTTTCTTAATTAATGATGAAGTTCTTGGGTTGCAATAATATATTTCAGGAAGTCTCTTACCTTTTAGGATTACAGTTTTTATATACGGTATTTTTCAAAACTTTTCATCTTTTTTCGTAAGCGGATGACATGATACTTGATAGTAAATATTAACATTATTTTTCGAATTTACTATATTACATAGGTCAGTGTAACATTTCTCCATTTTATCTTTAATTCTTCTACTATTATAATTCATCTAGAATCCATTACTTTTTAACATTTGCTTGATTCTATTCAATTCTTGGTGGAGAAAGTCCCAGTTAGAACATATCTTAAAAGCTCTCGAAATGTGCGCGCGTACCACGCTGATTTAGTTTTTGAATAGATATTTGCTTAATCCATTTAAACATCCACAGTAGTTACTTTATTTCCTGTAAACACTGGCAGTAAATGTGCCTTCTACACCATCTTCCCAAATATCCAAAAAGGAGATCTTGTTGCTGATACTTTCCTCCACGGTAAAACGCATGCAATATTTTTCTTCCATCATTTTCTTTTAGGGTTTCAAGCTGTTCTTTCCCTTCTACATCTACGAGGATATCATCTACATACCTAAAATACAAAGAACGTTTTTGGATTCACGGCGTCAAGGACGAAGCTCTCAATGTTGCACATGTATCCTTAGGCAAATAAAGCACCTAGGGGGCTGCTCAGAGCTACACCGACAATCTGGAAATACAAATGGCCTGAGGGGAATCTAAAGGGTGCTTCTTTTGTGCAAACCGGAACCATTTTCTCAAGAGTATCACATGGTATTTTTGGTGGAGCCAAGCCATTATGAATTTTAGAAATGTGCGATTTTATTGCACCATTCTGCATATGAAAAGTAAGCATTTGAGACAAAGTTTGAGTTGTGTGTCCAATGTACTCGTCATTACAAAGCGCACCGTCTTTGTTGAAAGGGCATGAGTATTTGTACACAACGTAACTTTGTTTTGAAATATCTTTTTCTCCTGATAAGTTGTTTTTCATGATAAGTGATGCAGTTCTGGGGTTACGATAGTATATAACCAATTGTAAGGAGTCCTCTAGCTTCTTGGGTTTACAATATTTATAAATTATATTTTTAATGACTTTTTCATCTGTTTTATATGCGGATGTCATTGTACTTTGGTAGTAAATATTTATAGTACTCTTCGAATTTTCTGTATTACCAAGTACAGAATTAAATTTCTCCATTTTATTTCTAATTTCTTTGTCAATATCACACATCGAGAACCCATTGTTTGTCAATATTTGTTTGATTCTGTTCAATTCTTGGTGGAGGAGGTACCAGTTCGAACATATTTTAAAAGCTCTCGTAATGTACGCGCGTATAACGCTGATTTTATATTTTGATGGGCATTCACTTAAACCATTTAAGCATCTACCGGAGTTAGTTGGTTTCCTGTAAACACTCGTAGTAAATGCACCTTCTGCTCCGTCTACCCAAACATCTAGGAAGGGGATCTTGTTACCGATACTTTCCTCCACGGTAAAATGCAGGCAAGATTTTGTTTCCATCATTTCCTTAAGTCAATCGAGCTGTTCATTACCTTCTATGTCTACGAAAATGTCATCTATATACCTAAAATACAAAAAAGGTTTAGGATTCACAGCATCAAGGATGGAGTTCTCAATATGGCACATGTATGCCTGTGCAAATAAAACCCCTAAGGGGCTGCCCATAGCTACACCGTCAATTTGGAAATACATACGGCCTGAAGGGCATCTGATGGGTGCTTCCTTAGTGCAAACCCGGAGCATTTTCTCAAGGGTATCACGTGGTAATTTTGGTGGAGGTAAGCTATTGTGGTTAAAAACATTCTGCAGGATTATCTGAATAGTTTCTTCCACGGGAAGATTCGAAAAAAGACTTTCAACGTCAAGGGAAGCTAACTTTCCTTGAGGGGCTGTATTCCTAAGAATATCCACAAATTCATCCGTGGAACGTAGTGAGTGGAGAGTAGGAATATACGGGGTTATTAAATCATTAAGCTGCTTAGCTAATTGGTATGTAGGTGTAGGTATCTGCGAAATAATTGGTCTAAATTTGCATCCAGGTTTGTGGATTTTGACGTTACCATACAAGTAACCTGACTCATAATGTCCTTTTAAATTATGAAATTTGACACCGTCGATAACGGCATTTGCGTTATCAATTAGATCAGTTACTTTTTTCCGAATTCTATCTACAGGGCTCCTTCTAATTTGTAAGAATTTGGACGAATCCTGCAATAAACTGTCAACTTTGTCGAAATAGTCCGAATGGTTGAGAATAACGAATAGGTCCGATTTATCCGCTCTGCGTATCACTATATCCTTGTTCTCGCGAAGTTCTAGGCAGCCTGTTGTAACTGGTTTCAGAGGATTCTAATCACACACATACACACACGTACACACGCACACACACACACACACACACACACACACACACACACACACACACACACACACACACACACACACACACACACACACACACACACACACACACACACACACACACACACACACACACACACACACACACACACACACACACACACACACACACACACACACACACACACACACACACACACACACACACACGCACACACACATACAAGTACACACACATGTTTTATCCACCAAAAAGGACTCCAACTGTTTTTGCTTATCTCCTCATATGCCTCCTTAATTTATATTAACACAAATATTCACATAACCTCGAGAACGCTGTAGTGCTGACATGACATTGTTGAAGAAAATGTGAGACGAAAGCTTTGTCGGATTAATGTCCTTTGATGTCTTGTTGTACGAGCATCAAGAGCAACGATCTTCGTGAAGGAATATATTAAGCTTTAGAACCCATTGACTGAAGTTACGAAATATGTTTTCTTGTTAGAAGTATGATAAACATGATATGATAAAAGGATGAACACTTTGAAATACGTTCGAACAATCCTGACGTACCCTGACCTCTGGATTTTGTATATAAAAAGAGAATGTTAATTTCGTTTGTAGTTACACTGGCTGTAATTTACATAAATGTGTTTTGCGAGATCGCCATATATCAAGGTAACGTTAACCTACCCACACGTAACAGAGAGAATATAACCGCAATACAAAACGACAGCAGACAGCAGGCCATTTGAAGGACGCAACAGTTCCCAAAATGTTTCGGTCATGGGTGTAGCTGGACCACGTACGCCGATCAAAGATTTCTGAACGAATTACTTAATGATGCATCAGTTCCAATTTTTTTCGATCGAGAGTGTGGTTACATCACGAACGCCAACCGAAGATTTATGAACTAATTATCAAATGACATAAAAATTTCCAAAATATTTCGGTCAGGAATGCGGCTACACCACGTTCACCGAGCGAAGATTTATGAATTAATTATTGAGTGGAAACTGAATTATATTTCTATGTGAACGATAACGAGTAATTATGAATTCTCTTTCTGTGTAGTTGTTACTGTAGGACCTACAGTGGTGACCTCTCTTAGAAAATTTCTTTCTTTCTTGCTCAAATTTATCATTAAGAAAAGCAAAAAGATGGAGAGGCATTTTAAATCCTGTTGGAAAACAAAACACAATAAACGCACAGGCTATCACGGCTTTTGTTTAGATTTTATAACATAAAATACATCAGAATAATACACAAGCGTGTAGCTATATTGCACGCAGACACGCGGGTGAAAAGGTTATATGAAAATGAATAAAATTACATAAGATGAAACGAAATAAAATAAGATAAAATAACATAGAGCAAAACAGGGTAGAATGGATCAAATGAAAAAACAAATAACATTAGATAAAAATATATTAGATAAAGTAATGTATGAAAAAAATTAGATACAATAGATTAGAATGAAATAAAACAGAATAAGATAAAGTATTTGACACCTGACCTTCGTCTCACACATGATAATCTAATGTCATTTTTTTTATTTTGTGTTTCCACCCACAAAGAGCTCGGAATGAATATTCATGAGTTTGTGTACAAAATATCAAGTATGAACCTGTACCACACCCACACAGTCCTGGCTTTCATTTGTCCACGAATATTAACACACACACAAACACACACACACACACACACACACACACACACACACACACACACACACACACACACACACACACACACACACACACACACACACACACACACACACACACACACACACACACACACACACACACACATTTAAAGGTCAATTTAGAGGGTTTATGATTTATGTATTTTTTTGTTATTTCATATATGAAAATAGAACATAGAAGAAGTTAGAGCACTAAAATGCACGTTTGTAGCATTTTATAGTCTTGATTTTACCCAAATATAATGATCTTAATAGTGACTGATAGAAAACGATCTCTTTAATGTCGTAGTTACATTTTTCACCGCTAGGGCATACTGATAACGTAATAGCTGATAAAAAACGATCTTTTCAATATCGTAGTTACAGAAAATGTAGAGTTTCAGAGGGGTCAAGGAGAGATTTAAAGGTCAATTGAGAAGGTTTACGATTTATTTATTCTTTTGTTATTTCATATATGAAAATATAACTTAGAAGAAGTTAGAACATTAAAATACACTTTTGTAGCATTTTATAGTTTTGATTTTACCCAAATATAATGATCTTAATAGTGACTGATAGAAAACGATCTCTTTAATTAATGTTGTAGTTACATTTTTCACCGCTAGGGCATACTGATGACGTAATAACTGTTTTGTTTTGTTTTGCATTTTTTACACGGCCAGCACGCAATATGAATGTGACATCGCATCGAGTAAAGAAGATTTATCAGATTCGGATGCCATTTTGTGTTCCAATGTAGGTACGGTACAAGGATACATGCAACAAAATATACATACAATAGACTATGTATAAAAGCATATTTCTATGAATTTACAACAAAGTGAATGATCATAAATTGGTACTTTTCAGGCTGTACAGGTATCTTCCCTATCGTGATTCAGTGGAGTGGTGTTGGCAGCAACTGGGCCAAAAAAAAAAAAAAAAAAAAAAAAAAATAGCCTGCACCTTCCAGGGTGTGCCAGAAAACGAATTAGCAATAAATGTCCAGCGCTAGATAAACATTACATAGGATTTGAATACCCTTCAGCAATGACTTTAGTTCAGATTCTTTAAATTATATTCAGAATACTATTTGTCCTTGGTATATCAAAAGAGTTCACTGTGTTGGACGATTAAACCTAGACCTTTGTTTATGGATGATGTCAGACTTCTCTTGTTTTTCATACTTGAAACAAACTGGTTCAGGAACTTTCATAATGGACTGAAGTTTGCATCTCTTGCAAATTTATATGATGGATATTCAGAACGCAACCTCAGTAATTCACCAAGTAAAATCTGTATATATTCTGTATATACAAACAGGAGATTTATAGTTTGTATATCTTATTATTTAGTTTGTCATATTATCAGAACAATACAAAATTTTTAGGCAAGTATTAATTCTGGATTTATCACATTGATCGGGTAGGAAGTCCAATGGAGCTTAGATGTAATATCATACACTTACCATTTGTTAGATCAACCTTCTTCTCCTTCGCCATTTCAACACCTGCTTTGGTTTTGGGATAAGATATAACCCATTGCACCTCCCCAATTTTTTTCAGTTTTCTGCGTTTTACATGAATTTTCATTTAAATGAAGGGCAGCAAGTAGTAGTCTGAAAGTGGATAATTAACAATAATTATCAATCACCATGCATGCATTTTACCACTCTCAATATGAATTCAGTCACTTTGTGTCCGAATTACCGTAGTGAAATTACATCAAGAGATGTTTGAAGTTACATATGTATTAACTTTCATTTCATTGCTTCATAAAAAAGTGTTGGAACTTGGGAGCAAAGAAGCACACAGCCTAGTAACACGATTCCAGCGCTGATGTTTGTTGACAAGGCGAGAGCTGACCGATATACCTGAAAAGTATTTTTTGTTCCACTAAGCTCAACCTCTTTAAGTGCTTTTCAACCTGAAAACAAGATGATAAACAGGCTATTATGTGGTGCACGATTACTAAGCAGATGTACATCTAAGAAAACAAATGCAAAGCTAAAAAACATGGTGCAATGCTGGTAGTAGCTACTATTCCCCGTCAATCAGTTCTACAGGCTAGTTCCTTGTCAAACGCTTTACTACAATTTGTATTATATTTTACAAGAAACACCAGGTTCATACTGTTAAAGACTATTAATCTTATTACATTGTACAAGAGAGAGGACGGAATTTTGATCTAATGTTTGACAGTGTGAACTGGGCTGAACTGGGCTTATTACCTTTGAGTTATTTCCTATCATGAACGGGCTCGTGTAGAGATGTTGGATATATTTCACTATGGCCTTCGTGCTTGTTGACAAGGCCAGGGTCCCGAGTGTACTTTTTTTTTTCGATCAGAGTTTCGCTTTCAATCCAAGCTTCCATGACTCGTGCCGTCTACACCGAATGATCTTGTCCTTTTTGCAAACAGGATCTTTCGGAAAAGAATGAAAGTGAAGTCCATCCGCAGCAGAAAATTTCGTCGA
>NC_134789.1:67591373-67593873 GCF_046742065.1 Oratosquilla oratoria
GACATTCCCCTCTTCCCCAAAGCCCCCTTTACCCCATCCATCCACCTCATCCTAGGACGTCCCCTCATGTTCACTCCCTCCACATCTGCCTTCCATACCTCTTTTACTAGTCTTTCTTCACTCATTCTTTCCATGTGTCCAAACCATCCTAATATTCGTTCATCAACCCTATCTCCCATATATTTGTAATTATGAAAAAGAGCTTAAGTAAAATTAATTAGATTAGATTAAAGACAAATCAGTTAAAAATATAACAAAAGAAAATAAAACTAGATAACGTATATTTTATACCTATATGAATATTTGTATATACATGTATAATATATATATATATATATATATATATACATATATCTATATGTATATATAAATATATAAATATATATATATATATATATTCATATATGTATATATATATATTTATATATTTATACATATATATATATGCGGAAAAACCGCATATTTAGAATCACGAGTTTATGTGATTTCTCATGCATATATATATGTATATATATATATATATATATATATATACATATATATATATAATACGGTTTATTGGGTATAGCAGCATTACTGCTGAAAATATACAGCCTATGAAATTTTAAGTTTATGAAATATAACAGTATGAAAATGTTGTTACAAGCATAAAAATAAAAAACAGTAAGCTAAGGAATAGCTGTTTTGTACAACATTGTTATTTCTTGTTGTTGATTAACTCTAAAAATGTAGGTATGGGGCTCTTCTTATACCAGTCGGTGCGTACTCTGATCGGCTTTATGGTATTGTGGTAACGCACCTCGCGCCGTAGTGACGGTGACAGGGATGGTAGCAAGTCCCGGTGCCAAGTATGCTTCGCTAGGATGACCGCAAACGATCTCAGAGTGTCAAGGTAACGGTCAGCAAGGGTTAGAAGTCCTAGTGTGGTGAAAGCGTGCCGATAGGTGGTATATTCATTGCCAAGAATTATGCGATAGACTCGTTTCTGCCCTTTCTCCAGCTGTCGCTGCTGCGTGACTGTAAGTGAGGAGGCCCAGGAAGGTGACACATACATCAACTTGGGAAAAATGAAGGAAGTGTAGATGGTTTTGAGATTTTCAGACTGTGTCCCCAATGATTCAGGCAACGCAGCATATACAGCTTGAAGGAGGCTCCCCTAACGGTGTTAGAGGTGTTCTCAGCTTGCTGTTGATGGTGACCCCCAGAAACTTGGTCGATTGGACCACCTGTAGGGGTTGGCCGTCAGTTGTCAGCAGGGGAGGGGGACGAACGTCATTGGAGGTGTGGAAGTGCATTGCCACTTTTTTTCTGGCAAGCTTTTTGGCAACCTAAAAACATGAACTGTCGGGGCGGGGAAGGGGAGGGGAGGAAATCAAGGAGGAGAGAGAGGTCAATCCCTGGCAGCGTTTGACAGATGAATGCAAAGTGGTCATTTATTTGCTCAGCCGCACGATCAGGTAACAATTGTGATAGGAGTGGAATGTCAGATGCCTGCCGCATCCTATTAAACCACTGACTGACATTCTGCTGTAAATGCTTGATCTTATTGGGGTAGTACATTTTCTTGGCTCTCTTAATTTCCCTTATGACTTTGTTCCGGAGTTGTCTAAAAAGGCTGGTGTCAGTGTAAAAAGCTCTAGCGCGCTGTTCTAGCAGTCTTTTTATCCTAGGCGTCATCCACGGGGCATCTGCTGGGTGGGTCCGCGTCTGTTTCAAAGGGAAGTAACGATGGAAGGCCTGCGTAATTATATTGATATAAAGATCTCACTCCTCGTGTAATCTCTCCACTTCGAGCACCTCCGTCCAGGGATGTTGAGTGATCTGTTGTCCAAATTCACGCAAGCGTGAGTCAGGCATGGGCCTGTGATAGCGAGTAGTGGTGCTGCTGTGTAGTAACAAAGTGGTGCTGGCTGGCGACCACAGGATGGAAGTATGGGTTAACCGACCAACTGGGGGTAAGGGTTGGAGGGAAGGTACATTTTACTTATGTCACTTAGAGTGAGTTCAAGCGTGTTGACACTGTGTGTGAGGAAGTTGACGAATCGTGATATATGTAGATGTTCTTGAATATCACTGATGTTTAACTCATTGGAATCCCCACGTAGAACCAATTTAGCACAGGGATATATGGCCCAGAGACTGTATGCCGTATTAATAATGTGTTCCACCAAAACGTCGGCCGAGGGAGCTCGTGAGTGATGGTACACTACACACGTAATGATGGAGGCTGTGTGGTGAGAGTGTAATGGAGGAGTCAATCTAACCCATAAGGTTTCAAGTCCCTCAAGAATACCCAAGGATAACTGTGAGGAATGCAACGCTTTCTGGTAGCATAAGGCCGCTCCACCTCCACGCCGTCCCCTCCTTAGGTTGTGATGGAATTCATATCCCCCAATTTTGCATATTTCGGGCACTATTTGCAAGGCTTTTGTAATTGCACCCACGTTAAGTGACAATACAGTAGCAGTGAGTTCATCTACCTTACACAAAGAGGTAACGT
>NC_134789.1:67598873-67601373 GCF_046742065.1 Oratosquilla oratoria
TGAATAGCAAAAATAGATACTGAATCAATGCGTTGCAAACAAATACTTTGTTGGATTCTCTCTCTTCTTCTTTTTGTGCTCCAGAATATCTCCTCTTCCTACTCTGCCTTTACCTTCTCTCCTTCCTTTTGGGTAAAATCAGTATCTTTACCTCTTCCATGTAAAGCCTGTTATTCCAATTACGACCTTTACTTAAGACTTTACCCAATTCTGCGTTTCGTCTTCCGTCATTTTACTACCACCGCTCATTTCGTATAAATATTCACCAACCACGGAGAAGTCACACATCCCTACCTAAACCCCATTTCCGAGATAAGTCCTATCTCACAGTCACTTCTCCCAATCTTAACAAGATTTTGTTTGTTTCTTTTATCATGTCTAACAAAATGAATATTTCCGAAACGTTATACGTTGCTCCAATATTCACATTGTCATCTGGCTTCTCCAGAACTATGAATGTCACATACATTTCAATCCCACCGTATAACTTGCTTTTGCATAAGAAGACGTAGCCAGCTGATTCTACGCATCCTATTATCTAAATTCACTTTGTTCCACCCTTCCACATTTTCGTAATATTTACCATCGCTTTTCATTACCATTATCATTATTCTTTAATTTTACAATATACCTTTTTCCCAAAAAGCTTTAGAGGATTTTATATACGCAATACCATTCCATTCCTTTTACAAATTGTCATCAAAAAGAAATCTCATTCCACCAAATATGTGAGCACAAGCTCGTGTACATATGTACGTGTATACTTGGCAATATATACAGTACAAAGTATTTAATATTTTCAGTTGAGTTAGGATTCAGAATAAGACTGCCATAAACGTTTTTAAGGGCGGGAGCTATCTCTATACATATCTATTTGATGTATATGTATGTGTGCGTGCACACGTGCATAGTACTTTGTGTGTGTGTGTGTGTGTGTGTGTGTGTGTGTGTGTGTGTGTGTGTGTGTGTGTGTGTGTGTGTGTGTGTGTGTGTGTGTGTGTGTGTGTGTGTGTGTGTGTGTGTGTGTGTGTGTGTGTGTGTGTGTGTGTGTGTGTGTGTGTGTGTGTGTGTGTGTGTGTGTGTGTGTGTGTGTGTGTGTGTGCGTGTTTGTGTGTGTGTGTGTGTGTGTCTGTGTTTGCTTTGAAGTCTCACTTTTGAAGCCCCAGTTTTACTGTATTGTACTGAAATATCTAAGTCCTTCAGGCCTACCATCTCGGAAGGTGGGATCATGAGAAGAATTGAGATGAAAAATTGTTCTTCATGAAAGCGAAATCCATTAGTAAGCTTGCGAGCATCTGTCAGATCATTCCCTCATGAACTATGAGCGATTGGTTTTCATATAAAGACTGTCTCAACTAACTTAGGTTATAAAAATATATAAAACATATAAAGTATAACAAGATTACTAACACACACACACACACACACACACACACACACACACACACACACACACACACACACACACACACACACACACACACACACACACACACACACACACACACACACACACACACACACACACACACCGACTCGGTGGCACGGTTGGTAGAGCGCTGAACTGGGAAGTAGAAGTGTTCCCAGTACCCAGTTCGAATCCTACCCAGGGCCGAAATTATTTCGGTATCGCTGTGCCTCGGGTCGTTACTCTGACTCTCGTGGGCGGGGAGTTGGGTGTGTGTGTGTGTGCAAGGTCATAGCATTACCCATAGATCGGACCTACGAGCTCTGAGCTCTCTTCCAGGAGGGATAGCTGTCGATCACGAGTCGAACACGTGATCCAAAGAGCAAGTGAACACACACACACACACACACACACACACACACACACACACACACACACACACACACACACACACACACACACACACACACACACACACACACACACACACACACACACACACACACACAAGGTGGCGCGGTTGATAGAGTACGGGTTCGAATCCTGCCCAGGGCTGAAATAATTGTAGTACCGCTGCGCTTCGAGTCGTTACTCCAACTCTCGTGGGTGGGGAGTTGTGTGTGTGTGTGTGTAAGGTCATAGCATTACCTATAGATCGGTCATACGAGCTTTGAGCTCTCTTCCAGGAGGGAAATAGCTGTCGATCACGAGTCCAGCACGTGATCCAAAGACCAAGGTTAAGACCAAGGTGAATACACACACACGCACAAAGATATACACATATACACACTATATATATATATATATATATATATATATATATATATATATATATATATATATATATAGGCTACATATACTTATATATATGTATATATATATATATAATATATATATATATATATATATGCATATATATATGTAGTGATATATATAGTTAAATATACTTTCAAAGGCCAATGGTTAACAGATTACATAACAAATTATGCTGTTAATAGATTGTTGCCACCCATCACGAGTCCACCCCACCTCGGACATGTGAATTAAGCCACCCTCTCCTGTTCCTATTATGTACCATTGATTTTGTATATA
>NC_134789.1:67654125-67666625 GCF_046742065.1 Oratosquilla oratoria
TATGTATGTATGTATGTATGTATGTATGTCCTTCATTCTCTCCCGTCCATCCGTAATCTTTTCTTGGTTGAAGAAAATTGTCTGCTGGCAGACTGAATGAACGTTTGAATAGAGTTGCAGGAGAAGAATGTGAAAAAACAGACAAAAGGTTGATAGACGGGTGGACGGACGGACATACAGACAGACAGACAGACAGACAGACAGACAGACAGACAGACAGACAGACAGACAGACAGACAGACAGACAGACAGACAGACAGACAGACAGACAGACAGACAGACAGACAGACAGACAGACAGACTGACTGATAGACAGACAGACTGACTGATAGACGGACACAAACAGGGAAGCAGATAGACAGATAGGAAGACGGAGAGACAGACAGAGAGACAGACAGACAGAAAAACAGATAGATGGACAGACGTAAGGAAACAGAACGTCTTATGGCCATAACTCGCACGTTTCTTTTCTTGCTATGTGGAAAACGACGTGAGTGGAGTGTATTCCTCTTCTCCATGCTGTGTTCAAGTTTCTTCTTCTACTTGCTCTTCGTTCTCTTCCTCCTCCTCCTCCTCCTCCTCCTCCTCCTCCTCCTCCTCCTCCTCCTTTTCCTCCCTCCCCCTGTCCATATCTGCTTCTTCTTCCCCTCCCCCCTCAGCTGTCACCCTTGCGTCCTCTGATTTCTACTACTTTTCTTTCTACTCTTCTTCTTCCTCCTCCTCCTCCTCTTCCTCCTCCTCCTCCCATTTCTTCATGTCTACTTGTCCTTTCCCCTATTCCTTCGGCTGATGCTCCTTCTCATCTTCGTCGTCATCATCGTTGTTGTTATCATAATCAATACCTTATTACCATGACCATGATCATCACCATCACCATCACCATCACCATCACCATCACCATCACCATCATCATCACCATCACCAACACCATCATCCATCACCATCACCAACCTTCACCACCATCATCCATCACCATCACCAACCTTCACCACCATCATTCATCACCATCACCATCACCACCACTATCATCATCATCATTATCATCATCATCATCATCATTATCATCATCATCATCATCATCATCATCATCATCATCATCATCATCATCATCATCATCATCATCATCATCATCATCATCATCATCATCATCATCATCATCATCATCATCATCATCATCATCATCATCATCATCATCATCATCATCATCATCATCATCATCATCATCATCATCATCATCATCATCATCATCATCATCATCATCATCATCATCATCATCATCATTACCATCAACCACCTACCATCACACCACCATCAATGAGGGATTACCAAGGATAATGACAAGAGAGAGAGAGAGAGAGAGAGAGAGAGAGAGAGAGAGAGAGAGAGAGAGAGAGAGAGAGAGAGAGAGAGAGAGAGAGAGAGAGAGAGAGAGAGAGAGAGAGAGAGAGAGAGAGAGAGAGAGAGAGAGAGAGAGAGAGAGAGAGAGAGAAAGAGAGAGAGATATGGGAGGGAGAGAGAGGAGGGGAGGAAGAGGTTCATAATTCATTCATTAGAATTTGTGAAGAGAAGACAGAGTGGTTGAAGGTGGTGGTAGTAGTGTGTGGGTAGGAGTGTGTTATTTCAGCGTGATTGTTTAATATGTATATGGATAGAATTAAGAGGGAACTGAACGAGATTGCAGGGCTGTGGGGTTACGGGGAAGGAAATGGAAGAAGGACAGTAAATGACATTATGTTTACTGATGACATCGTTGTAATGAGAGACAGTGAACAAGAAGAGAAGTGGGAACAGGTAGAAAAGATGTAGGAAGAGAAAGATAAGAATGAATGTTTGGCAAAAGGAAAGTGGTGGATGTCAAAAGGAAAGAGAAGAGACATTTGGAAACCAAACTCAAGGAGGTAAAGATGAAGAGATATGTCCTTAGATACTTTGGGAGAGTCTGAATGAAGAATAGCAGTGTGAGACAATGTGTCACAGACTAATGCATGCATGGATTCAGGCTAGTTCCTGAAATAAATCAATAATATGACTAGATAAATCGTCTAAATGCAGCTACAGGCCAATCAGTCTGACATCAGTTATAAGTAAAATGCTTTAACCAATGAGAGTTAATAGACTCAGAGATCACATCGAGAGACATCATTTGATTCGTGACTCACAACATGGTTTCTCCAAAGGTAAGTCATGTATAACTAATCTTCTATCTTTTTACACTAACGTATATAAGGCGTCAGATAATAATGATATCTACGATGTTATTTTCCTTGACTTTAGCAAAGCATTCGACAAGGTATCCCACCAGAGACTACTAATTAAAATCAAAACCCATGATATAGGAGGAAAAGTGTTAGAATGGATTAGAGCTTGGCTAAGTGGCAGAAAAAAGCGGATCACCATAAATGGGGGTAAAATCCAAATGGGGGAGTGTTTCTAGTGGAGTTCCCCAGGGGTCAGTTTTGTGTACCTTATTGTTCATTATGTACATAAACGACTTGAACAATGGGATTAATAGTAATATAAGTAAGTTTGCGGACGAAACTAAAATAGGACGTCTAACTAAATCAGGAGATGACGCATGGGTTCAGCAGGATGATCGTAACAAGTTGTTCACATAGTCTGTGAAATGGCAAATGGACTTCTATATCTCAAAGTGCAGCGTGCATATACATATACATATACATATACATATACATATACATATACATATACATATACATATACATATACATATTCTCTCTCTTTCCCTTTTCTCTCTCTTTTTTCTCTCTCAACCTCTCTCTCTCTCTCTCTCTCTCTCTCTCTCTCTCTCTCTCTCTCTCTCTCTCTCCTCTCTCTCTCTCCTCTCTCTCTCTCTCTCTCTCTCTCTCTCTCTCTCTCTCTCTCTCTCTCTCTCTCTCTCTCGTTTCCCATCTTGTAGATAATGATTCCTCCGCCTCTCCGTTTATCAAGGATTACTGCTTTCTCTCCTACAAATGGTAAACCCATATTTTACTCCCAAATTATAGTTGCCGTATGGAAATAGAGTGCGCGTATGGACACATGTACGCACGCACCCTTATACGTACAAACACGCACGCACGCACGCACGCACGCACGCACACACACACACACACACACACACACACACACACACACACACACACACACACACACACACACACACACACACACACACACACACACACACACACACACACACACACACACACACACACACACACACACACACACACACACACACACACACACACACACACACAAACACACACACACACACATACCTACACACACGCGCGTGTGCGTGACACTACTCAACGGGACGAGACACGGCAACACAACACAACTCAAGATAGCACGATCAACCTAAACCAAAGGAACTAAAGCCTAACCATGTCCAACCTAACCAAATCCAACCAAACCTACCCTAACCCACAACACCTAAAACCAAATAATCCCCCATCCCAGTAAGTAACCAACAAAACCCATTCCAGCTCATTCCAGAGGATATCAGTGACCTAAATTGACAGAAAATGCCAGAAGACATTCATTCCTGATGTCTCGCCTTCAGGAGTGGTTCTGAGGTGTCTCACTACATCGCTTCAGTTTTCAGAGCTCTAATTACTTCGAACAATAGAAGGACGGGGTGGGGGGGAGGAGACGGAGGAAGCCACGCACAGATTTACACAAAGCTTCCAACTAAGGTACCCGAAAGAATTGCACCTAAAATCTTATTATACAAAAGAATACCATAAGCATGGACAGCAAATTTCCTTTTTTTTTTCTGGATTTTTTTTTCTCCGTATAAAATGTAGCTTCTAATGGCGCACCGGTGTTGAGGTAAGCAATTGATAGCCTAGACAGAGGAAGTTGGGCAGGACCTCTGTCTGTAATGGGTCGGTAAAATACGCCACGAAATCAACCACTGTACCATGCTACACTCTTTATGATGTGTGTGTGTAATTCACCTCGGATCTGCTGCAGCCTCTGTCGAGACAGCCAGACACCACCCTACGGCAGCGAGCTCAGAGTTCATTATTTGCCGATTTTTGGGTACGTCTGAGACCACTCACACACCACACACCGGGACAGCAAGGTCACAACTCCTTGACTAACATCCCGTATCTACTCACTGCTAGGTGAACAGGGGTTACACGTGAAAGGAGACAAACCCAAATTATCTCCACCCGGCCGGGAAACCGAACCCCGGTTCTCTGGCTTGTGAGGCCAGCGCGTTACCAATCCGCCACCGAGCCGTGTGTGTGTGTGTGTGTGTGTGTGTGTGTGTGTGTGTGTGTGTGTGTGTGTGTGTGTGTGTGTGTGTGTGTGTGTGTGTGTGTGTGTGTGTGTGTGTGTGTGTGTGTGTGTGTGTGTGTGTGTGTGTGTGTGTGTGTGTTTATCTACCTAGTTGTATTACCTAGTTATATTTTACAGGAAAGGGAGCTATGTCCCGTCTTCATATTTTGTTTTACCTAGACTGTTTTTAAATTCGTTTATCGTTTTTGCACACACCACATTTTCATCTAACTTGTTCCGAATGTCTGTTACCCTGTGGGGAAAGCTGTTCAATTTCAGGTCTCTTCTATAACTGTCTTTCTTTTTTTTTCCATGTCCTCTTGTATCTCTACTATCCCATTTTATTAGATCCTCTCTATCAATAGTTTCTATGCCTTTCATAATTCTATAAATAGTCATTAAGTCTCTTCTCTCTCTTCTTTGCTCTAATGTCTGTTACTCAACTTTTGCTAGTCTCTCTTCATATTATAGTTCTGAGAGTGTTGGTGCCAATTTTGTCATTGCTTTTTGTATTCTTTCAAGTTTTGTTATACATTTTTTTTGTTCTTGGTGACTACATCGTCGCTGCATACTCCAATCTTGGTCTTATCAAAGTGACTAGTATTTTCTTCACCATTTCTTCGTCCAGGTATGTAAATGCCACTTTGATTGTTCTTATGAAATTATAAGTTTCTCCAAATTTTTTGTTTACATGTTTCTCAGGGGACATATTATTCATAATAATGACTCCCAGGACTTTCTCATTTTCTACTTTTTAATTTCTTCCTCTCCCAATCTATATGATCCTACTATTCTTTTTTTGCTTCTTACAAATTCCATTATACTACACTTCTTAATATTGAATTCTACCTTCCACTTTCTACTCCATTTCCATACTTTATTGAGATCACTCTGCAGCGACTCACAATCTTCTACAGTGTTCACTTATTTCAACAATTTTGCATCTCCCGCAAAGAAACTCATATAACTTTCAGTCCCTTATCCATATCATTAATATATATAGCAAACATTATTGGGGCCAGAACTGTTCCTTGTGGAACTCCACTAATCACTTCATCCCAATTAGAATATTTGTCTATTATCACCACTCTCATTTTTCTTTCATGCAAGAAGTCTTCCATCCACTTCAGCACTTTGCCTTATATTCCTCCTGCAGTTTCTAATTTCTTTAGCAATTTCCTATGTGGCACCTTATCAAAAGCTTTTTTCAGGTCCAGAATTGCAAAATCAGCCCATCGATCTCTTTCTTGTGTTATATATATTAGCCTTGAATAGAAACACATTAAGTTCGTGACGCATGATCGTCCTTGTCTAAATCCAAATTGCCTTGGATTTAGTATTGTTTTTTTTTCAAATGCCTTACCCATCTAATTTTGATAATTCTTTCACAAATTGTAGCTATCGTACTTGTAAGAGAGATCGGTCCATAGTTATTAGGGTCTTCCTTGTTTCTCCCTCTATATATTGGTACTATATTTGCTCTTTTCCAATCTTCTGAAACTTCTCCTTTTTTCAATAAACTGCTTATTAGATTATGTATTTTGTCTGTTAGTTCATTCCTACATTCTCTCAAAATCCAGTTTGCCATTTCATCTGGTCCATGCAGATTTCTGACATTGACACGACTCAAGTGATTTATTATTTCATTCCTTGTTACTTCTTACTCTTTCATAGGGGAGACTTTCTCCTCCCATTCGATATCTCTAAGCTGTATGTTCTCCCTCATAAACTCCGATTTAAAATGCTTGTTCATAATTTCTGCCATTTCTTTTTTCACTGTGTATTCAACTACTCCTTGTTGTAGTTTTTCTAATTCTTTTTTGTTTTTCAGTTTGTTGTTTACAAATCTGTAAAATAGTTTTGGTTGATCTTTACATTTTTCTATGACATCTTTTTCGTATTTTCTCTTTTCTTCTCTGAACACTTATATATATTCATCTATAACTAGTATATATTTTCCATTTTTCAGGTCTTTTGTCTTTTTTCCATTTTATCCAAGCCTTATCCCTTTTGTCTTTTAACTTCCTACATCCTTTTATTGTACTTACATTTTATGTATCCTTTTTCTTGTTTTTGTCTTGGAACATATTTTTCCACTCCTATATAATTTTTGTCAAAATATTCCATTTCTCTTCTACTATTGTTTCCTTCTTGTGCATCCTTTCCTAGTCTACTTTTTGAAAGAATTCTCTCATTTTATCAAAATTTGCTTTCCTATAAATAATTTTTCCCTTTCTATATTGTTCGTTTTTACTATGTATTTTTCATCATTTAGTTCCAGTTTAACCAATATGTGGTCACTTTTACTAATTGGTGTCTTATATTCATTATTTCGGGTTTTGATGTGATTATTTGGTCTAGTAGCGATGGCTCTTCCTCATTTCTATACCTAGTATTCTCTTGTATCCATTGCGGCATTGTATGTTCTATAATCATATCAAATAGTACATTTCTCCATAGGTCGTCTCCACCTTTCACTGTCATCTCTTCCCAGCAGATTTCTTTACAAATAAAATCACCCATTATAGCTATTCTTCTGTTTTATTTAGTGTTATCCATGTGTCTTCTAACATATTTTTGTGTTCTTTCTCTTCCCATGAAGCCGTTTTAGGAGGCACATAATTGACTACAAACTTCCTGCTCTTCCCATCCCTGTCTTCCACTTCCATCTTAATCATCTCTACTCTATTCTTTCCATATGTGACATTCCTCACATTTATATCCTTTTTAGTCAGGAACATAACTCCACCCCCTTGTTTTACCTCTCTGTTTCTAATCCAATAATTATATGCACCATGTTCTACACTGTTGGGTGGTAGTGGACCTTTCAATTTTGTCTCTACAATTCCCATTATACCCGGTTCTTTTTCCTTCAGGTAATCATTCAGTTCGTTCAAGCCTGTTATTAAGCCATCTATATTTGTGTAAGACACTTTTAATTTTCTGCTACTTCCATCGTGTTTTCTGTATCCCTTCCGTTTTTCTCTGCTATGAACCATTTCCCCAATTCCATATCCACTACTTTCCAATCGAATTTCTCTTTCTCACTCTGTTCCTTTCTCGTTTTTTTCCCTTAGCTTCTAGTCTTTTTGTTTTCTCATCCTCTTTTTTTCCTTTTTATCCATTTCTCTTTTTATCCATACCTACTTTAATAACTGTGTCCTTAGTTTGTTCTTTCATCTGTTGTGTCATTATAACTCCAAATTCAATTTTGTTGTTCTCTTTGACTTTTCTCCAACCTTGTACCTCTTTTGCTATGGACTCTTTATTCTCTTTATTATTGTTCTTTAATTCTTCATTCTCATCTTTTACTTCTTTTAATTGTCTTTTTAATTCTTCTCTTTCTTTATTTAGGTTTTGGTTCTCCTTCTTTAGTTCTTCCAATTTATCAACTCTTTGCGTAATCCGTGTAAGTTGGCTGGACCTAACCTCCCAGTGTTCGTTCATTTTCTCTAGTTTTTCCTCTAGACTTGCTAATCGGGGGAGGTTGGCATCCTCTTCCTCATTAAATCTATGGAAATTATTATCTCCACTTTCTGTTGTGTTGTTCTTATCTATATTTCTAATTTTAGTGCCTTTACTGATATTTTCGACTTCACCTGCATCATCTGCAGCCCTTTTGTTGACACTCCTTCTGACGTCCGGGGGAGCCCGTTCGTCTCCTTCCACATTCCCTTCCATTTTCCTAACTAATCCCTCCCTTTCTCCTTTATCCTCACCTTCACACAACACCACGAACTTTCCCTTTCCGTACTAATACAACAAAAGTACTCCCTCGTCATTGAGATCGACGAAATTTGAAGTTTTCATGGAATTCCAAACTTCGCTGTCACTTCTACCGTCGTGTGTGTGTGTGTGTGTGTGTGTGTGTGTGTGTGTGTGTGTGTGTGTGTGTGTGTGTGTGTGTGTGTGTGTGTGTGTGTGTGTGTGTGTGTGCGTGCGCGCGTGTGTGTGTGTGTGTGTGTGTGTGTGTGTGTGTGTGTGTGTGTGTGTGTGTGTGTGTGTGTGTGTGTGTGTGTGTGTGTGTGTGTGTGTGTGTGTGTGTGTGTGTAAGGTTACCTGTAGATTATTAATAAATTACACACTGTATTAACCACATATCTCTCTACATAATATCAGCACGCGTGCACTCACACTCACACACACACACATACACACACACACACACACACACACACACACACACACACACACACACACACACACACACACACACACACACACACACACACACACACACACACACACACACACACACACACACACACACACACACACACACACACACACACACACACACACACACACACACACACACACACACACACACACACACACACATACATCCACAAACTCGCCCATAACTCTAACCATAATGCAACTCTGCCGGAGCCGAGGAGAGGATGTTTGCCGGCGGGAGAAATGATAGCCTGAGGGAGGATGTAACTTATCTAAGTATGCCTCCTCCTCCTTATCCTCCTCTTCCTCCTCTTCCTCCTTCTCCTCCTCCTCCTCCTCCTCCTCCTTCTCCTTCTCCTTCTCCTCCTCCACGTCCTTCTCCTTCTCTTCCTGCTCCTCGAGAATTGGCTTCTCTTCTGGTGAGAGGAGGAAGAGGAGGTGGAAGTGGAGGAAGAAGAAAGTGGAGGAGGAAGAGGAGGAGGAAGAGGAGGCGGAAGGTGGAAGAGGAGCTGAAAGAGCTGCAGGAAGAGGAGGTAGAAAGAGTTGAAAGAAGATGAAGAAAGAAAATGAGGAAGAGGAAGAGCTGAAGAAGGAACTTGAGGATTAAACGAAGGAGGATGAGGCGGAATAATAGCAGTAGGAAGAAGGTGCAGGAAGAAACTACAGGAAGAAGAGGAGGAGGAGGAGGAGGAGGAGGAGGAGGAGGAGGAGGAGGAGGAGGAGGAGGAGGAGGAGGAGAAAGAAAAATGAGAAGTAGGAGGAAAAAGAGAAAGAGGTAGGAAGAAAAGAAGGAGGAGGGGAGGAAGAAGGATAACAAGAAGGAGGAAGAGGGGAGTGAGAAGGGTATTAAGAAGAAGGAGGAGGCAGAGAATGAGAATGAGATTTGAAATAAAAGGAAAATAGGTAATAGTAGGAGGCGAAGGAGAAGAAAAAGGAAGAAATGTAGGAAGAGAATAAGGATGAAGATGAAGAAAAGGAAAAGAAAGAGAAATAGAAGAAGGAGGAGGAGGAGGAGAAGGAGGAGGAGAAGAAGAAAGAATAAGAAGAGGTGGAGAAGGAGGAGGAGGAGGAGGAGGAGGAGAAGGAGGACGAGGAGGAGAAGAAGAAGAAGAAAGAAGAAGAAGAGGTGGAGAAGGAGGAGGAGGAAGAGGAGAAGAAGGAGGACGAGGAGGAGAAGAAGAAGAAGAAAGAAGAAGAAGAGGTGGAGAAGGAGGAGGAGGAGGAGGAGGAGGAGGAGGAGGAGGAGGAGGAAGAAGAAGAGGTGGAGAAGGAGGAGGAGGAGGAGGAGCAGGAAGAGGAGGAGAAGGAGGAGGAAGAGGAGGAGAAGGAGGAGGAGGAAGAGGAGGTGAAGGAGGACGAGGAAGAGGAGGAGGAGGAGGAGAAGGAGGAGGAGGAGGAGGAGGAGAAGGAGGAGGAGGAGGAGAAGGAGGAGGAGGAGGAGGAGAAGGAGGAGGAGGAGGAGAAGGAGGAGGAGATAGAGGAGGAGAAGGAGGAGAAGGAGGACGAGGAAGAGGAGGAGGAGGAAGAGGAGGAGAAGGAGGAGGAAGAGGAGGAGAAGGAGGAGGAGGAGGAGGAGAAGGAGGACGAGGAAGAGGAGGAGGAGAAGGAGGAGGAGGAGGAGAAGGAGGAGGAGGAGGAGAAGGAGGAGGAGGAGGAGAAGGAGGAGGAGATGGAGGAGGAGAAGGAGGAGAAGGAGGAGGAGGAGGAGGAGGAGGTGGAGGAGGAGGAGGAGGTGGAGGAGATGGAGGAGGAGGAGGAGGAGAAGGAGGACGAGGAAGAGGAGGAGGAGGAGGAGGAGGAGGAGAACTTTACTCTCACGAACGCTTGTTGTATATGAAGGAGTTTGATTGTTTTTGTTCTATTGTCTTTTGGTCTCCCGTTGTCTTCGTTGATCAAGAATGAAAACTTCCTCCTCCTCCTCCTCCTCCTCCTCCTCCTCGTCGTCCTCCTCCTCCTCCTCCTCCTCGTCCTCCTCCTCCTCCTCCTCGTCCTCCTCCTCCTCCTCCTCGTCCTCCTCCTCCTCCTCCTCGTCCTCCTCCTCCTCCTCCTCCTCCTCCTCCTCCTCCTCTTGTAGCAAGGACTCGATGTCTTTGTTCGTGGTCAAATATTGCACCCTTTTTAGTTCTTTGCAGCTGAGGGACGAATCTGCGCAGCTGATTCTTGTTCCAAAAGGCCAATGGGTTCAAAAAATCCTAACTGGCTGGTACTGTTTTCGAAATGTAAAACCATCTGCCCTCAGTTACATAAAAAATTATCAAGAGGCAAACAATCTATACAATGTAGTACCATTCTCATAAAAGCATTAAGGTCATTCTTTCTAACTATGCACTAAATAGTGTTCAAGTCTGTCTAGAACCGAATAGAATTGTCTGATGCTGGTCTGAACTCAGTTTAGTAGATACGTTATCGAGAGTTTAGGGTTTTAAGTCGAAAGATTTTGTTTTGGATAAGGATTAAAGAACTTTATGCAGACAAGAACATGGGGGAGTTCCGGTAAAAAAAAGTTCGTAATAATTCCGGAAGAAGAGAGTCTAATCCTCGGATTTGTCCGGACAAAAAAAAGAAAAAAGAAAAAAAAAATGTATCTAAGGACTGTCCCATAGAATTTATACATGATTATAATTTATTTTGTATTATTTGTTTTTTGTTTTGTTATCATTTGTCTGTTTGATTCTCATTTATTATTAGTTATATGTCAATTCATCATTATTTACTATTTACCTGGTTACTATTTAACTATACCTATGTATTTATTTATGTATTTTATTTGTTATTTACATTATTATAGCTTTTATTTATTTTTTTTTTTTTCGCATCCGACCTAGATATGGACCAAAAGATCTGTCGGTATGTTCCACCTTTGTAATCCTTTGATTCTAAAACTATTACAAAAGTGAAATAGTTATGTATCTTAGAACTATTTTATTACATAGTGGAAGACGTGGTTCTTATAATCTATTTTGCTACGTACATATGGCCGATTAAATGAAGCGGCCTTGCTGTGGATGTACTGTGTCTTGCGACACTGCTTCTGACCCAGGGCGGTGGGCAGGGTTCAGGGAGGACCCGTCATCCAGGAGGTGCTCAGATGAGAGGAAGGGTGGGAGGGGTGTGGAGTGTATTTAGGGATGAAATGGGTGGGAGTGTTTTTATGCCTTTCCTTTTGTGGCTACCTCCCTTGGAAGGGGGAAAAAGCCTTGGTATATGTATGTATGTATGTAGATATGGTTCTTAGAATTGTTCCATAGTAGAGGGAATAGTTCTGGAAAGTATTTCTAAGAGCTATTGTATTATCTATGGAAACAAACAAGATAACGTTATACAGATGTTGACAGTATGTTATCCAAATTCCATTAAACTCTCAGGCAGACACCAGAATCATCACAAACACATTTATCCCCTTCCTTATCGAGGGGTACTTATCCTCTTGTTCTATATGTCGTCAGATGATTTCATTGAGTTGTGTGAGGGGAAGAGTTTAAAGCAAGACTGTATTTTGTGGACCAACATCTTCAGACAGATCGAATAGAGATGATATTGTAGTTAACAGCATCTACCGTGTACTTATGCAAAGATATCGTCCTTTAGTAAAACAATTAATATATTGTTCCAGCGCCCAAGCCTCGGCTCAATCTCTGGAAATTAAGTGTTAGGAAGTTAGGAAGTTGACAGAGAAATGTATTTAGAACCGACGTAATGTGCCGTATAATGCACGCATAATTCATCCACCCATTCTAGACTAGCCGCATCTAGTTGGGATTTTAAGTGACGGTGGCCTAAAAGATAGTTGATTCGTTTAATGTGAAGAAAAAGTAACCTATAATGTCAGAAGGTCATTGAGAAGAACAGGGTTAGATAAGGAACTATCGTAGTTCTAGATTAAATGGAAATGACCTTATCTAGATTGCTCGCATTTCATTAGTTAAAGTATTTCCTTTGAATAAACCGCCCAGTTCCTGAATAATTTGAGTTAACTCTGACGACTAGGTCAAGGTACATATATGGTTCTAGATGGATTTGTGTAAACT
>NC_134789.1:67686625-67689125 GCF_046742065.1 Oratosquilla oratoria
TAATATAGAAATACACAGACTGTATTTCCTAATAACCCATCTAATACTGTATTCATTAATCTCATATAAGTTAATGGGCTATTACATAACCCAAATGGCATTCGTTTGAGCTCGCAGTGCCCCGTTGTTGTAGAAAAAGCTGTATAATCTCGAGAATCTTCAAACATCTCTATTTGCCAGAACGCTGATTTGATATTTATAGTGCTTAAATACCGATTCTCGGTTCCCAAACTACGAAGTATATCTGCTATTACTGGTAACGGAAGTCGATTAGGTTTTGTCTGTCTATTCAATTACCTATAGTCAATAACTGTACGCATGGTACCATTTGATTTTGACACCAGAATCAATTGGAATTTCCATTCAATTTGATTGGGTGCTATGACATCCTGCGGTAACATTTCAATGATCAGTTTATCTACAATGGCTAGCTTGGAATAGGGTAATCTGTAGGCAGGTATATAAATAGATTGAGTCCCTATCTTTAATTTGATATGATGTCCTAAAACAGTTGTTTTGCCCAAGGCGTTCCCCGGCAAAGTAATTGTTTTATTGTGCTTCACTAGCAATGCAATTAAACTTGATTCTATCTCAGGACAACAAGTAAGCTCTAGTTGACTAACATATTTCTCCCCCAAATATGTTTCTTCCTGAATTGAGCAGATTGATGAAACTTGTGATTCCACCTCTTCAGAGTTCTCGTTTGAAATCTTAATGGGCTTTTGACAGATTTGCAAACATCCTATTTGTGTACCTTTTCTTAAGACTATGTCTTTATTCAAAGTACTAATCACTAATATTGGTAGTATTGGAGTGTCTTGTAAATCCACGAGTCCAATTTCAAACCTTTTATCCTAATTAGTTCTGGGATGTTAAAATTTCGGAGCCTACAGTAACTCCTTTCAACTACACTTTTATTTTGTCAGTTACTCTAGAGTGCTATAACTTTGACTTTATTACGCCACCTTCCACAATTAGCAAAGCTTTATTTGGAGCTGATGAATTCTGGATAAATTTTGGGATTTCTTGAACATCTGAGCTGTGTTCACTATGTGTATCTTTTTTTCCTCTTCCGTTATCTGTTCTTAGATAGACCGCTCTACCCCGCTACTATCCAATCTAGTATTGTTATCTATCCCATCTACCTAAATAAGTTCTCTTATCGCAGATACTGGCTCTAAGTCTGGTTGATTAAAAAATGGGATTAACTGTGGTTTTACTAAGACCCCTAAATCAGCCGGACATATGATCATGCCCTCTTTTCTCATAGATGTAAATCCTATCAATAAATCTCCTGGAAAGCCAGATTCATCTGCAACTATCATCGGAATGTGCAAGTGCTTATTCTTATACAAAATATTATCTAACTCAGTCTTACCCAATGTTTTAACTGACTTCCTGTTACTCTTTGCAATGAGTAATGAATTGCTTCCAAAATTTTCACTTCCGATACCAATTGGTTTATAACGTTGCTGGTAATAACATTTACTATAGACCACGTAGCAATAAATAGTTGAATAGGTTTAATAAATACTTTACCAGCAATGATGGGTTCTAAAGAAGTCCTTCCAATTGTTATAGTAAAAACGAAAAAAAAAAAAAATCTTGTGTTGTTGTTTTCTTTTTCATCACTGTCCAGTACACTATGATATATGTTTATCGCTCTAGGGTTAGCTCTGTAGTGTTGTTTTATTTTGTGCTTGGGATTTCCCTCGTGTTTCTGTGTGAATGCAAAATTTAGCATTCCTCTACAATCCTGTGTTTTATTTCCTACTCTACTGTGATACAAACAAAAAGGTGGGTTTCTACAATGAAACTCATCATGACCTTCATATTTGCAGCTTTTACAATCTCATAATAACACTCACGTGCTGTATGTCCCCATTTGCTACAATCATGGCACTCAAGTCTACATATAGACTAATTGCTTTACTTGATAATCTTGTAAAAGATAATCTATCTCCCCTAAGTTCATCGTTTCTTTAAGATCTCTGTATATTTTTTCTGCAGTCATCTCGTCACTGTTGTATACCAATAGTGCAAATACTACTAACTTAGTAACCTGGGAAACTTTTAGCTTATCACTAGATCTACTTTCTATTCAATCTGAATCCTTTAACATAGAAATCATCTCCTTAGACCATCTGTCTATTTCTGCTAAACAGTCTTTGTATTCTTTTTTATCATTCTAACCATAGACCTGATAGGATCCTGATCACATTTTGATTCAAACTGTTTAATGAATGATTTTTTTATATTCCTCATAAGTTTTTATATTTTCCATTTGCTGGAAATACATTGTAAGCCTAGCCCTACTCTTATCAGGATCTACATATTTTTTTAAGGTTTCTATCATTATTTCCTCATTTAGTATGTTTTTTGTTACTATTAGTGTACCAATAATGTTAATATTTTATTTACCTCTATTGTATTTTACTTCCCCCTGAAAACTTTGGGACATTTGACTGCAACTTCCGTGGCCATCCTATCTATAATGGCA
>NC_134789.1:67694125-67706625 GCF_046742065.1 Oratosquilla oratoria
TTATTTATTTATTCATCTATTTATTTATTTATTTATTTATTTATTTATTTATTTATTTATTTATTTATTTATTTATTTATTCATTTATCTATTTATTTATTTATTTATTTATTTATTTATTTATTTTTTGTTTTATTTATTTACTTATTTATTTATTTATTTATTTATTTATTTATCTATTCATTTATTTATTTATTTGTTTATTTATTTATTTTTATTCATTTATTTATATATTTGTTTATTTATCTATCTATTTTTTTTGGGGGGGAGGGGGTATAGAATTTAACTTTCGAGATTCGAATTAAGTACGAGTACATCTAGAACTCCAGCCCATCCGTATGATATTCATAAACGCTCCTATTAAGCTTACAATTAATTTCATGCATGAAAAGGTACAATAGGTTTTGGGGCTCAACGCCCATACATTCAACCATACAAATGACAATAGTATTCCAAATCTATCGTTCGTCAGTAATTCATTGTACCTTGCCAATCACATGAAACTTTATGAATTGTACATTGACTCCCAGTAAAACCATATTTCTATGCAAACGAAGCCTCGTGAACATTAATTCTCCTTTGTGTTCAATATGACATATCAAAACGTTACATTTTGACTTTTGTTGCGTGACTTGACAAGACGTATAGCTGATTCTTTTTTTGGGTCATTTTGGGATATCTACTAGCGATACCAGGAACCTATGAAGTAACTAAGAAAATTATGTTACTAAAAAATGAAGTACACGGTTACATTTCTCGATACACACAAAAAAATTCTAAAATATTTGGTGTATGTTATCTGAATTATATTTCTGTGAAAAACCAGACTTCGTGAATTCTGCCTAACGTTCGATATATAAAAGTTTATTGGTTGATACAGTCTGAAAATTGGTGCATAGCATCTGTGGATGATTATATGTCATGATCGACACACACACACACACACACACACACACACACACACACACACACACACACACACACACACACACACACACACACACACACACACACACACACACACACACACACACACACACACACACACACACACACACATATACATGGTCTTGGATCACGTGTTGAACTGATGATCGACAGGTATTACCCTCCCGAAAGAGAACTCAGAGCTCATATATGAACAATCTATGGGTACTGCTGTGACCTTACACGCGCACACGCACCCAACTCCCCGCTCACTAGAGTTGGAGTAACAACTCGCAGTGCAACGATGCTGAAATTATTTCAGCCCTGGTCGGGTTTTGAACTCGGACCGCTGTAGCAGCAGTTACGAGCGCTACCACCGCGCGCGCGTGTGTGTTTGTAGATACATATATTTCTCTAGTTGTATTTACCTAGTTGTATCCCACGGGAAGGAGAGCTATGCTCGTGGTGTCTCGCCTTTGTATCTCGCAGTGTAGTTTGCTCTCACATTCGTGTATAGTTTTTGCATACACTATTGTTTTGTCCAGTTTGTGCCACTTTGGGTGAAAAACAGTTTTTCAGGTCTCTTCTATAGCTATCCTTTTTGAGTTTCTTTTCGTGTCCCTTTGTATTTCTCTTATCAAAATTTACTAAGTCGTAAGTCCTTTCTATCAAGGATATCTGTGCCTTTCATGATTCTATAGATGGTCAGCAGGTCGCCGTTTTTTTTTTTCTTTGTTCCAAAATCGGTAATTTCAGTTTAGCCAGTCTCTCCTCATATGACAAGTTTGAAAGTGTTGGGGCCATTTCCGTGGCTTCTCTCTGGATTCGTTGAATTTTCTTTATATTGTTTTTAGTACTGAGTGACCATAGTATCACAGGATACTCTAGTGTTGGCCTTGTTAGTGTGACTATTTTTTTTTACCTATTCTTTGTATATATATTTTCCATCTTTTCCAAGCTTTATCTCTTTTATCTTTCACCTCACTGCATTTCTTTTGAACCAGCACTTAATGTACACCTTCTCCTGTTTCTGTCTTGGTACGTATTTATTTACTCCTTCATTATAAATTTCCATCAATATCATCCATTTCCCTTCCACTTGTGTCTCTTTTTTGTCAAAGTTTTCCCAACTTGCATTTTGAAAGAATTTTTTCAGTTTCCCAAAGTTCATTTTGTTGTACATCAGTCTTCCTTTTCTGTATTTCTCATTTCTCTCTATATATATTTCTTTTTTTAATTCAACCTTTATTAGCATGTGGTTACTCTTTCCAAAGGTCGTCTTGTATTCAAATCTATCCACAATTTCAGGTTCTGTTGTAAATATTAGATCTAGTCTCGACGGTTCTTCATTACTTCCATATCTGGTATTTCTTTTACCTAATGTGTCATTGTATGTTCTATAGTCATGTCAATTGATACATTTCCACATAGATCCTCTCTGCCTTTCACAGTCACCTCTTGTCAATAGATTTCCTTGCAGTTAAAATCTCCCATAAGTGCCAGGTTACCTTCATCATTCAGCATCTCGTTTAATGAATGCCTTGTATCTTCTAACATTTTTGAATGCTCGTCCTCTTCCCAAGAGCTCATTTTTGGGGGCACATACATCTCCACAAACTTTCTACTTTTCATGTAGCTGTCTTCAACTTTTATCATTATCATTTCCGCACAGTTTTTACCCTGTGTAACCTTCACCATTTTTTTTCTTTTCTTTTTTTGGCAAAAAACATGATTCCTTCGCCTTTTTTTCTCGTTTCTGTTTTTAATCCAACAGTTATATAACCCATGTCCAACACAAGTTGCTAGTAGTGGATCCCTTAATTTAGTCACCACAATTCCCATTATGTCTGTTTTTTTTTTTTTTTTTTTCTGACAAGTAATCATTTAGCTCACTCAACCTTGAGATTAATCCCTCTATATTAGTATAGGCCACTTTTTTTCTTCTCCATCTCGTTTTCTGTTAATTTCGTTTCCCTTACCTTGGTGTACCATTTTCTTAGCCTAATGTCTAAGGCTCTCTAATAAAGATGAATTTCAATAGAAACTCGTGAGAGAAAGAATTCATGGAATTAAGGAAAGAGATTGTGATTTTAAGGAAAGACTATTTTGAAGGAAAAAGAGATGCATGTGAATTAAAAAAGATTAAGTGAGGTTAAATGTGAAAATGAAAAGATGAAAAACAATTATACTACCAGTAGTGAGAATTTAAAAGAAAAAAAAAGAAGTAAATCACCAAATACAGGTATGTCTGAAGGAATTAAATAAAACTTAGGTGAGGAAAACTTGCAGAAAATTAAAAAATGAAATGAAAACAGAAAAAACGAAGAGATAGCTTTTAAAGAAATAGTACAACAACAAGTATAAGAAAATGCAAAGGACACAATTATTTAAGTAATCAAAGAAAAAGCAAATTGGGTCAGGGATACAGTGGACAGAAAAAAGTGTATTGTATTGTATTATATTGTATTTTATTGTACTGATTAAAGGAAAGACATGGTTTACTTACGAGAAAAGGCAGACAAAGAAATAGCAAAAACAATTCTAGAAGAAGTTCAAGACGATAACCAAGAAATAGAAAAAGAAATAGAAGTATATAGTATGGGACAGTATTCCAAAGAAAGAAATCGACCTCCAAAGATAAAATAATGATCACAAATGGTAGCAGAAGACATACTAGCAAAATCGGTTAAGCTAGGAAAGAGCGACCATTACAACAATATATGGATAAAAAGAGAAATGAATGTTGAGGAAATAGAAGAGATTAAGATATGAAGCTAAAAAAAATAATAATAATAAAAAAAAAAAAAAAAATAAAAATAAAGCACCAGAACGGAGACCAGAAGCAAGGAACCCCTTTCCATATATATGATTCGACTCCATTTTCTTTTTTCGTACTTACCAAAGCCAGAAAATGAGTCATCGTTGTACAATTTGATAATCCCTCTTGGAGTTTCAAACCCTCTATTTACATTTAGTTTCGGTACAGCGTCTCAAGAGGGCTCTGTGTTTGTGTCGACATTCGAATCAAACTCGTCGCTGTTTTCTCTTGATCCGCCTTGGTTCCCTTACATTTTCTCACTATAGACACATTCAACACTGCACGGGGATCATTTTGGGCAACCACAAATGCTCCCCTTCCCACTCAATACAACACAGGTGTTTTGCTTTCCCTGCACTGTTGAGAGTTTCCGTCTTATTCTGCAGCCTATGGAACTCTAGTTGACAGTTGTTGACAGCTCTATGGTTCGCCCGCGCGTGTGTGTGTGTGTGTGTGTGTGTGTGTGTGTGTGTGTGTGTGTGTGTGTGTGTGTGTGTGTGTGTGTGTGTGTGTGTGTGTGTGTGTGTGTATGTGTGGATGTGTGTGTGTGTATGTGTGTATGTGTGTGTGTGTGTGTGTGTGTGTGTGAGTGTGTGTGTGTGTGTGTGTGTGTGTGTGTGTGTGTGTGTGTGTGTGTGTGTGTGTGTGTGTGTGTGTGTGTGTGTGTGTGTGTGTGTGTGTGTGTGTGTGTGTGTGTGTGTGTGTGTGTGTGTGTGTGTGTGTGTGTGTGTGTGTGTAAACGAAAAAAAAAATGGAGTCCAGGGACCACGATGGTATAAGTAAAATACGCCGGTACTTTCATCCCGACGTTTCGAACATTGGCCCGAAGCTCGTCCTATGGGATTACATTGGTAAGGCAGTTAGACCGTCCTTTATATACATAAACCTATAACATGTGCCTCTCTCGAAGAGGACCTCGGGAACCTCGCCACTGGGTCGAGCTACCCTCATTATTCCCATCCCAGGAATCTTCTGTGACCATATGTCTGGGAGGTGACCTTAAGTCCCACGAAGAGATCAAGCTTCCTATGTATCTCATATACGGAAAATTCTGGGTGGTGAAGTATCACCATCCTACTCTTGGTCACATAATCTACTAATTCCTCGTCTGCTGCCGGATGTTTGCCCACTTATTTTCTCTTTTGCCCCTCTAAATGGGATGAGTAGAACGGATCTGTTGATGCTGTCATTGTCATTGGATTGAACACTCTACTAAAGTAATTCGAAACTTTTACACCACGGCGGCTCCGAGATGAAAATGGACCTTAACAGATCGCGACACCGATTATGCTTACTCGACTCCTCGGGTGAGTAGAATTGTCTGGTTTTAGTCAGAATAGGATATGTAAATTATATCGACGTGTTCACTGGGTAAACAGATGAACCAATTTTGAACGAGTTAATTGAAACATGCATCTCACGTGTCCGTAGTTATTAAAACAAAATAAATAATAAATAAATAAACAAATAAATATATGGAGAGGGAATATGTACCCTCTCTATGTACTGACAAAACATATCTGTAAATCAAAGTGAAGGAGTGATTTCTGTATAAAATATACATCATTTTTTATTTGCATTTCCTGCATGTAGAGGTGGGAGATGTAGGGAAAAGAATAATCAAACATGAAAAGAGAGTAAAACAAAAGATATATATTTGTCCACGATTTTACAATTCATTGGAAAAAAAATAAAGAATGAAATAGTAGATAGATAAATGAATAAGAAAGAATTCTGTTACGATTTTTTTTTTTTGGGGGGGGTGTCATTGGAGTGAAAGGTAAAGTTTCTTAGATTTGCATTTTTTTTTTCTTAAATGGTATTCAAATTTTTACGAATTTGTTTACCAACTTCGATGTTCTGAGTCTATTTCATTTATGCACTAAATTCCTTGGGGGATTAAAGAATGTCACGAGAAATAGGCGTTTGGGAATATGTGCAAGGAGGAAGCTATATGAAGAGATGATTGTTGTTGTTCTTAATCAGATTTCACAACCAGAAAGAGAAAGGCATTGATTACTATTTGACTTTTTTTTTTACTAATTTTATTATTGTAAATTATAACATCTTCAGACCTTGGTAGCAGTGAGTTTTGCAAATCAACTTATTGCATTCAATTTATAGATGTCTAAAATTGAAAGGAAACGTACCAGCTTAACCACGAAGCCACGAGTGATGTTAATTCTTTGTAAAAACTAAGTACGGACGGCAGTTAGCAGTCGACTCAATTCCTCGGGAGTAGGTTAATTCCCAGGTTGAAGAATTTTAGATATCCGATAACTAAGTTGGTAGAGCGACGGCATCGTGTTGCCATGAGTCTTGGTTCGAATCCGGGGACAATAGTCGGAATTATATGATTGACTACACCGTCACTGGTGATTCTCTTCAGATATATATATATATGTATATATATATGTATATATATATATATATATATATATATATATATATATGTATATGTATATATATATTATGAGAGAGAGAGAGAGAGAGAGAGAGAGAGAGAGAGAGAGAGAGAGAGAGAGAGAGACTGAGAGAGAGAGAGAGAGAGAGAGAGAGAGAGAGAGAGAGAGAGAGAGACTCGGTAACCTAAGGATTTCAAGACCTTGAGCTAACTTTTTTGTCACGTCGACCATCGCATATCTTCCTGAAACTGAAACCGGTGCTGAAGTTACAGTCACTGTTAAAAATAATGATTTTTTTTTATCTAGATTGTTCTTTTGCCTAGTCCTTTTAGTAGAGTGACATAAAAAAAAAAAATCAGCCGGTGGTTCTACTAAAATCAACGCTGAATAAAGAAGAAAAAATAGAAAATAAAATGTAACGGTGCATATCACTAGATATTCCCTAAAATCCACAAAGTGATTTTAACCAACTGAAGTAACCAACTTATCTTCATTTAACTTGATCCTCAATTTGATGGACTTCAAATTCAACTGATTTCCAATTGAACGGATTTAAAAAAAAATTAACGAACATTCGATTTAACAGACTTAGTTATGGGTTCGAATCCCGCACTCCTTTCCGATTCCCAGCGGTGATTGTTACCTGATAGAACAGTTCAAGGCCGCAACTATTCCATCACCATGGCCACCGCCGTCGCCTCCACCATCGTCCCTCGCTCCACCTTCGTCTCCACCACCACCTTCTCTTCCTCCTCCTCCTTCTCCTCCTTCTCCTCTTCTTCTTCTTCCTATTCATCTTCCTCTTCTAATTCTTCCTCTTCTTCTTCTTACTCTTAATGATAGGGAGTCCCCGAATTCCCATAAACCCTCCTTCTCTTCCTCCTCCTCCTTCGCCTCCTCTTCCTCTTCTTCTTCCTATTCATCTTCCTCTTCTTATTCTTCCTCTTTTTTTCTTACTCTTAATGATAGGGAGTTCCCGAATTCCCATAAACCCACCTTCTTTCTCCTCCTCCTTCTCCTCCTCCTCCTCTTCTTCTTCCTATTCATCTTCCTCTTCTTATTCTTCCTCTTTTTCCTCCTACTCTTAATGATAGGAAGTCCCCGAATTCCCATAATCCCTTAAATTGAGATCACTTAAATCGAGGGTAGTGTGGAATTCATTTATTTCGAAACCTGTCCTCAGGTGCATAAAATTACCATTTCCCAAAAAAAAAAAAAAAAAAAAAAAAAAAAAAAAAAAAAAAAAAAAAAAAAAAAAAAAAAAAAAAAAAAAAAAAAAAAAAAAAAAAAAAAAATCTTGTCACTGAATCTTAAGGGAATAATTGAGACATGATTTATTTGTCCGGGAGAGGGGTAGGGGAGAGGAAGGGGAGGAGGCTGAAGGAAGAGGTCATGAGTTATTACCCTTATTACTTCAAGGTCTTTCCATTAGCCAAATGAAATCGTTTGGTATTTAGTAAAATAGGAGAGAGGGATGCAATCGTCTTTAAACCTAAATACATATGATATATATGTCTTAAAAAAAAATTCGCCACACAACGTTATTAGACCAAGGACCAGACTGAGAACAAGAACAGGTCTTAGTCGATCTCGGTTATGTACAAAAAAATAAATAAGAAAAATTAATTAGATTAAATTAATAATCAAATAAGCTCTCCCCCCCTCCCCCACCCTCCAAAAACATATGTAAAATATGTCATCGCATTGAAAGGGTGGAAATATAAATGAATTTTAGAACCCACGTGTATTGAGTGGATGGTAGAGGTTGTGGGAGGGGGTTGGGGAGAGGAGCCCCCACCCAGACATATACCACACAATATCTACAATTTTAACCTGGGTGAAGCAGGATATTAAAGTCCCCTTTAATATGGGCTGCACTTTTCGAAAATCTTTTATGCCCTCTAATCTAATTTTGAATATAAAACGTGCATTTCAAATTACAAACCCTGGATGTGTGTGTGTGTGTGTGTGTGTGTGTGTGTGTGTGTGTGTGTGTGTGTGTGTGTGTGTGTGTGTGTGTGTGTGTGTGTGTGTGTGTGTGTGTGTGTGTGTGTGTGTGTGTGTGTGTGTGTGTGTGTGTGTGTGTGTGTGTGTGTGTGTGTGTGTGTGTGTGTGTGTGTGTGTGTGTGTGTGTATTCACCTTTTCACCTCGGATCTGCTGCAGCCTCTGTTCGAGACAGCCAGACACCACCCTACGGCAGTGAGCTCAGAGCTCATTATTTGCCGATCTCTGGGTAGGTCTGAGACCACTCACACACCACACACCGGGACAGCAAGGTCACAACTCCTTGACTAACATCCCGTACCTACTCACTGCTAGGTGAACAGGGGCTACACGTGATAGGAGACAAACCTAACTTATCTCCGCCCGGCCGGGGAATCGAACCCCGGTTCTCCGGCTTGTGAGGCCAGTGCCTTACCAATCCGCCACCGAGCCGTGTGTGTGTGTGTGTGTGTGTGTGTGTGTGTGTGTGTGTGTGTGTGTGTGTGTGTGTGTGTGTGTGTGTGTGTGTGTGTGTGTGTGTGTGTGTGTGTGTGTGTGTGTGTGTGTGTGTGTGTGTGTGTGTGTGTGTGTGTGTGTGTGTGTGTGTGTGTGTGTGTGTGTGTGTGTGTGTGTGTGTGTGTGAATAAAAAAAACTAGAAACCACAGAAGTCTTAGTCCAAGTTTATTCCTGACTAAACTCCTGTTATTCCTGTTCCCGCTGACGTCAACCTGTCAGAATGTCTCAACATATATCTTTAAATAATTAATTAACAAAACAGTTTGTTAGATACATTAATCTGATATCTGCTCTGTTTTGAACAGTAAACTTGTGTACCATATACACAAATTTTAAAATGTACGTACACCGGTTGGGTACACAAAATAATATGTACTGTCCAAATATTAAGTTATTCATTACAAGCCAGATATCTTATTAACTGAGAACTAAATTGAAGGTTTATAGGTCCAATACTACAAAGAGAAATTATTCTTTTATGGTAATCATATCAGCACATGCATAAAAGGATTCTCCTTCAGTTGAATGAAATCAGCTGATATTAAAATTGGATCCCTTGTGTACTCTAACAAACGCTTATTCAAAACAATCTTGACGCAATTTTACTCACGGTGTATTATTAGGCAAATAAAATGGCGAGGTGTTAGGTAGAACATAATACATCAAGTGTCAGTTCAACTATATGTCAGATCATCTAGACAGCTTCAACCTGCGTCAGGACTCGCCCATCAGCTGAATAAGATCGTCAGACGACGAGGCTTCGAGAAGTAAGGTAAGCAAACTTTTGATAAGAGACGTTTACAGAGAGACATATTTCAAGCAGCGCTCAGTTTGGCATGACATAGGACGCATATATACTTCCTCATAACACAAAGGCATTGAAAGATTATGAATAATGAACATTTGAACCGGATTTCGCTGGATGGTTATGTTCAAACATGGGCAAGTCTATTGGTTGTGGTGGTGGTGGTTGTGATGGTGGTGGTGGTTGTGGTAGTGGTGATGATGGTTGTGGTTGTTAGTGTGGTAGTTGTGTTGATGGAGGCGGGGTTTGGCAATGGCTTTAGTGTCGCCTAAAACATAAACACAAGACACAAGACAACACGAGGGTTTACAAAAAAAGAAAAAAGAAAAGAAAAATCTCCTAAAGAAAGTTTAGTGTTTCAATTTCATACTAATGAGAATATGTCGCGATCGTAATGACTCAACTTCTCTCATTCATAAACCAACATCTTAACCTTATGTCCTCAAACACCGTGCTACTGCCAAGAACCTCGAGGTCTTCGACAAAGAATTTTCCATATCCTTCTGGAAGACTTCAACATCCCTATCACTTATGGATTGCTATTGCTCAGAACACCTAAGACGATCTTATCTTTATCGCTATCTTTTCCATTCCATCACCATTATCACCTAAACCACGCACACCGTTTTAAACCACACTCCCTACCCTAAACCACACTCCCACCCTAAACCACACTCTTCACTTTAAACCACACTCCCCACTTTAAATTACACTTCCCAACCTAAACCATACTCCCCACTCTAAACCAAGCTCACCCTTGACCACACTCCCAATCCTAAACCTTACTTCCGATCCTAAACCACACTCCCAACCTAAACCACATTCCCCACCTTAAACCACACTCCTCACCCTAAACCACACGCCCCATTCTAAACCACACTCCCCACCCTAAACTAAATTCACCACCGTAAACCACCCTTCCTACCCTAAACTATGCACACCCTTTAAACCCCACACCCCACACTAAACTATGCTCCCCACCCTAAACGACACGCCCCAGATTAAACCACGCATGCACCCTAAACCGCACTCAACACCTCAAACCACAATCATCACCACCAGTAATGCCTCTGAGACCTCATCCAGTTACTAGGAGCGCGCTGGAGGGTCTAAGGGACTTCATTCTATTTGAAGTTACTCTTGTGGATCCGACAAGGAGGTCTGCTAAGGCCACGATAACACAAGAGAAGAAGAAGAGGAAGAGGGGAGGGACCACACGACCCTGAAGACTGGAGGTCCACCACCAGGACTGGCAAGACTTCAGAGGATCTTTTCGTCCTCGTGCTAATCCTAATCAACCTCATCCTCGTCCTCCTCGTTCTCCACCTCTCTCCCTCTCTCGTCCTCCTCCCTCCGTTCGTCCTCTTCGTCTCTGTCCTCTTCGTCCTCCTCGTTCTCCACCTCATCCGTCTCGTCCTCATCCTCGTCCCCGTTGTCCTCTTCGTCTCTGTCCTCATCCCTTTCCTCGTCCTCATCGTTTTCGTCCCCCTCCTTGATCGTCTCATCTGACTATTCCTCGTGTGATTCGTCCTACTTGTTCTCCTCTTCCTTTTCCTTCGTCCTGAACTCCATTTTCCTTTCTTCCGACTTTTCCTGCTCTAACTCCTTCTTCTCTTTCTCCTTCTCTTCCTCTTCTTCTTTCTCCTCTCATTTCTCCTCCTCCTACTACCACTACTATTATTACTACTGTTACCATTAGAGCTTCTAATACTAAAAACTACTCCTAACACTACTTATATCTCAACTAAATCTACATCTTCAACTATTTTTTTCCATATCTAGTTTACTATTCATCATCCTCTTCTTTCCTCTTCTCACCTCATTCCTTCACCCTATCCTAATTTCCCCCTTCTCCTCCTCACCTCCTCCCTCCTCCTCCTCCTCCTCCTCCTCATCCTCCTCCTCCACCCTCCTCCTCCTCCTCCTCCTCCTCCTCCTCCTCCTCCTCCTCCTCCTCCTCCTCCTCCTCTTCCACCTCCTCTTCCTTCTCTTGCTTTGCTCCACTGCGTCTCTTCAAGAAGGATAATCCTGTGGCCTTGTCACCATTTCTCTTTTGGAGAAAACCTCTTAGCTTGTGTCTGTGTACACTCGTGCAACGAGTGATTCACCCCGGTCCCGGACAACGTGTTGGGCTTGTGGTCTACAGCTACTATTTTCCCGGATGAAAGTTCAGAGCTCGTATGTAGATCGGTCTAGAAATAATGTATGTACACGTATATATATATATATATATATATATATATATATATATATATATATATATATGTATGTATATATATATCTATATATAGATATATATATATATGTATACATATGTATATATATATATATGTATATAGATAGATATATAGATAATTAAATAGGTAGATAGATAGATATATAGATAGATATATGTAAATATTTATATATGTATATACATATATATACATGTATATATATATATATATATATATATATATATATATATATATAAAAGAAAACGGATTTGATGGAATCCATATGTATAAATCTTCCACTCAAGAAACATATAGAATCGTTATTTTCTTTAGCTGAATCTTACCTGTGGAGAACAAGCCCTGTGAATCCAGCCTTTCCCCACCCCTGTCGTTCAAAAGAAGAAAAAAATATGTATATAAGAACATAACATAACATAAGAATGAAGGAGACTGCAAGAGACCATAAGGCCTACACTAGGGAGCTCCGTATCCATCACCACCTGTCATCCCCATCCATAAAGTTGTCTAATCGTTTTTTAAAACAACTGATAGTTTCAGAGCTTCCTACATGGTTACTAAGTTTATTCCATTCATCGACCACCCTATTGGTAAATCAATTCTTGCCTATTTCCTTCTTAAATCAATAAATACTATTCTAACATTCTCCTTTTGGCAAATGATTTGTCGTCTGATCCAATACCTCCTTTTTTCTGTCTTTTTTATCTCTTTCTCATTCGAGTGGTATGAACTAAATACCTGTCGGGACTGAACAGAGTTGTCTCCTTATTAAGGACATAAATCCTCTTCCCGAGAAGAAGTAACGAAGGG
>NC_134789.1:67716625-67724125 GCF_046742065.1 Oratosquilla oratoria
TCAGCCATGTTGATCCAGGATTCAGTAATAGTTATTATATCAAAATTCTCTACGCATGCTTTACCTCGCAGCAAATCAATTTTTTTTTTAATTATGCTTCTGGTATTTGTATAGTAAACTTTAAGTTTATCTTCCTTCCACCTGCTTCGGTGATTTTTTCACAGTCCCTTTCTAAGTTGTTTCTATTGCCTAAATTATATTCCGACACGTCCTCCCCTACTCCCACGTAGTCTACCCCAAAAATCCGTGTAGGATGTCTACTTCTTGCTCAAGGGATTCAGCAAGGAGCCGAAATCCTCTGGGCGACAAGTGCACCCCGTCCCTTGTAAAAAGCGATCCCAGTTGTCGACAAATGCCCATCCATTGGCCTTACAATGTTTTGCCAGCCTGCAATTTATTGCAATAGCCCTGGAATGCCACATGCCTCCAACTCTACGCCTCGGAGGGATTCCACATACAACAGGAACACCTCCCTTATTCCTAATCTTGTCTAGCGCATCCCGGAACCGCGTAAACAAGTCCTCACTCCCTAACTTACCTATATCATTGCCCCCAGCACTTAAGCAAACAACAGGGTCCTTACCTTCCCCTACTAAACATTCTTCACCATCTCTAACATCTCCTATCCCCGCGCCGGGGAAACACACCTGCGTCCTATGTTTCCTATCTTTATTACAGAAAGCCCTGTCTAAGTACCTCGCTTGACTCCCCTACAACCAAAATCTTACCTGTGGGCAGGGATCCAGCGTCTGCCCTTCTCTTCTTCTCTTGAATTTCTTTTGTTTCTTCTTCCTATAGACCCGCTAGTGCTTGAAACGAGTTCTTGCAATCGAGCGGGGCTGGTGAGGACTTTTTTCCAACTCCCCGCGTCATATTTGTCACCATTTTCCATCCAGACTCCAAACTAGTTTTGTCTTCCGTATTTTGGGCCTTCGAGCAGAGAACTCGATTCTCCTCTTTAAGGCACTTTACAACATCCTCCAATACTTCAATTCTACTAAGTAGAGATTGTACCTCATCGGCGCTGAACACGGTAACACAATCACTCTCCATATCACTATTTGAAGCAGTTACCCAGTTGACCTGACCTGAGTGACGACTACTGCTCAATTAGGTAAATTCTAATTCTCTCGAGACATGTTTATTGGAATTAAAATGCGTGGTATAGGCAAATTAGGCTGCTGTCTTGGCAGCGGAATAGAATTCTTTATGGAAGAAGGGTATAATGTACATTTAGGAGCACTGCGAACAATTTTGCTTACGTATTACAATTCTAACCATATAGAATAATACTACAAACATTTATAGATATTGTCATATAGATATTTGGTACAAAAAGTTTCAACAATGTTATACTTTCATACTACTAATTTCAGCGGTGTGACAATTATTGATACAAAAATTAATTATGGTACACGTATTTTATAGCAAACGAATTCTTAAAGGCGTGATCTTGCTACACAGCAATGACAAATGATCACCCATGCCGTGGGGTGGTAAATTGGTCACCGCACTGTGGGGTGGAAGAGTAAACATCATCAATATGGAAATGTGCGATCACGGCTTTGGAAGAAGGGAGAAATTGAAGATTTGAAGCTGTTTATTCATGTCATGTATGTATATGTGTATATATATATATATATATATATACATACACGCACACACATATATATATGCATGTACCGCATTACCGTAAATACGTTGCCGATTTTAATTTCCTTTAGAAGGATTTTAATAAAGAAAAAAAAATAATAATAATGGAGAATATTTACTTCCTATTCTCAATAAAATCATACCTAAACTGCAACATTAATATTTCCCTTTCTAAAACATAAAATACCCAGAGTTGAGCACTTGCCTTACTGCGTTAGTAATACACTACCTGTTTGGCGGTAACTCGGCCAGCTCTGATGTGTATGTAATAAACCACTGGAAAAATGAAAAGATTGGTGACCGAACGTTTTCGTGTGTTCAAGACATCTTCAGAGGTACAATACATAAAGAGAACAAGGACAATATATACTCTCATGTTCGTTTTACATATAAATGCAAAATGTTTTATGCCCGGAGGAACATAGCTATAACCAAAGTCATCACTTTTGTTCCGGGAACATAGGATGCTCTATTATGAACCTGGATGTCGAACCGTAGGGCCAGAATCGTGGATCGTGAAGTTGAAGAGAGAAAGAGGAAAAGACATAGAAGCCAGGGGAGGAGGAGGAGAAGGAGGAGGAGGGGGTGGAGGAAAAGGAGTTGGAGAAAAAAGAGGAGGAATAGGAGGAGGAAAGAAGTAGGAGTAGAAAAAGGAAGAATATGAGAAGGAGTAGGATAAAGATCAAATGTCGTAGGAGAAGGAGAAAGAAGAGGACAGGGACTAGGAGTAGGAAAAGGAATTGGAGAAGAAGGAGAATGAATTGGAGAAGGAGGTGGAGGTGGAGGAGGAGGAAAAGGTGTAGGAGAAATAGGATGAATAGGAGAAGGAGTAGGAGAAGGAGGAGGAAAAGAATGAAGAGGAGGAGGAGGAGGTAAAGGAGAAAAAGGAGTAGGAGGAGAAAGAGAAGAAACAGGATATCGAGTGAAGGAAAAGGAGAAAATTATTAGAAGGAGGAGAAAGAGGAGAAATAAGAGGACGAGGAGGATGGAGATTGGGATGGAAGAAACGGAGTAAGAGGAAGATGAGAGGTAAGTGGAAGAGATGGAGGTGGAGAAAAAAGGTAAAGGGCAAAGAAGGAGAAAGAACAGGCGGAGAAAAAGGAGGAGGAGGAGGAAGAAAAGAAGAAGAACCAGTAGTGGAATGTAGAGGAGGAGGAGGAGGAAAAGATGAAGAACCGGGAGGAAACTGTAGAGAAGGAGGAGGAGAAAGTGGAAGAGGAGTAGGAAAAGAAGAAAGAAAAGGAGGAGGAAAACATAGAGGAAAAAAAAGAAACAGGAGGATGAGAAAGTTGAGGGGGAGGAGGAGGACAGGAGGAGGAGGAGGAGTAGGAGGAGGGGAGTGACATTAATTGTGGCGACAGTCTGGAGGAAGCAGCGGCGGCGACGGTGACGACAAAGTTGTTGGCCAACGTCTCTTCGTCAGCGAAAGAGGAAGTCCTATTCGAGGACGCTTAAGGGTCCAGGGACCAAAGTCGACCTTGTCCACTTTGGGTCCTCGACATATAAAGGATGTAATTGGTTTCTTTATTTACTGATAACATATTCTGTGATGTCACTTCCTTTACGAAGTCATGAGGTGTTATGTCAATTAGTGACATCAACTTGATATTACACCATTTGAATTAACGTGCTAGCTCAGTTGCTACCAGCACTTCCAGTTCCCTTTTCTCCTTAATTACTGAATTTAACTCTGTTAACTGTTCCTTCTGTGATGTAATATTTCTTCATTCACTCTCTACTTTCTTTACTTTCTTTTTATCATCGTATAATTGTAAGTCACTCATCTGTAGACCCCATGCTTTTACTCAAGTACTTAGTATCAGTATGGGGGTGAATTAAAGATAATTTTCTTCTTCCTTTCTTCCGAATAATACTACACTCCTACAACTTATTTGGATTAAATACAGCAGAGGAATACCCTCCTGGGATCCTATTTCACCCACCAAGCCAAGTCTGATTCGACGCCACTATTTAATTCATCCAATAACTTTGAACGTTACAAATAAGTGCCACTCTTTAAGGGCGTGACTTTACCTCCGTGTAGCAATAATTTCTCTCCTTCTCTACCCTTTTCTCCAATCAGAAAGGCTGTTACACTGACTAAAGCAAGACTGCTTACGCAAGCAATCTTGTTACGAAGTGAAGTGGCTTAGCGTTAGCAATTAGTAACATCAGCACCTATATCGATACCCTAGCTTGTGTTTACAAACATTGGACGGTGAGCGAGAATATATAACTGCAACTCCGTAGCGGCCATTGTTTTCAAAACATCTAAGTCGTAAAATGAATTTCTCGCCACCTACCCCTTTATCTACCTACTTATCTACTTTAATCTACCAGCCTCTTACATAACGTCATTATTTGTTGTTCCTCACTTACAATACTGTGTCACATATTTTGAGCTGACGTTATTTACTATGCGACGTCAAGTATGATATGGATTCAAAAATCTTACGTAACAATTTAAAGTGATATCATATATTTCTTAATATCCTATGCGACGTAATACTCATTGTGATGTCATGACCTTTGTAAGGTCATGAATGTTGTGACATCATAATTTTTATAACGTTACATCATTTGTGACATCATATTCTTTGTGGCTTTGTAATGCCATATATTTGGACGTCATATAGTATGACGTCATATCCTGCATGAAGCCACGTTCTTTGTGACATATTACACATTATAGCATATAATTTGTGACGTCATATCGTACGTGTCTTTCAATTCCGTGGTAAAATGTACTTAGAATAAGTTTACTACAAGCACTTGGCGAGCGTAAACTTTTGCCAAGGCATTTATCATAACCCCACCTCACCCTCCAAAAAATATATACTGTATATACATATATATGCATACTAAACACACGCACAGACACACACACACACACACACACACACACACACACACACACACACACACACACACACACACACACACACACACATACACACACACACAAACACACACATTTACACATACACACACACATAACACACACACGCACACACAGACACGGACACACAAACAAATACACACACACACACACACACACACACACACACACATGAAGATAAGCAACTTTTATACCCGGAATGTGGATGGTGATTGGCTGGATTGCTGTGGGTTAGGTACGGTCTGTTCTCCCATTGGCTGAGAGGTGCGTGACGTCATCAGTTTGCGCCCCAGTACCGTAATAGGCGGACCTTCTAACCCTGGGTAACGCTTGCAGGTCATGGGCTTGTATATTAAGCTTTGGGGAAAGATCTTTTATGTAAAGGGCCTCCAGTATAGGTAATCTTCTAGGGTCTTGGTGTGTGGCTAAAATTTCTGTATTGTTGACCAGGGTTTCCCTTCGTAAGATGGTGTGGTGAGTGTCTTTGGAATGATTCTTAGGTGCCCCTGATGCCGGATGGTATGACAGTCTACGCGGTAGCTTCATGGTGGTCATACCAACCCAACCTTCTTCCTATATTGGTATGACCACCATGAAGCAGTCGCGGAGACTGTCATACCATCTGACATCAGGGACACCAAAGAATCATTCCAAAGACACTCACGCCGTCTTTCCCACTATCATCTCTCCATTTTCACCTTCTATTTTTTCTTCTTTATTTGATTCATCTCCCCTTCCTCTCTTAATTTCCATCCAAAGCATCTTTTTATTATTTAAAAAAAAATCTACTATACTGTTACACAATTTCACATCTACTCTCCTCTGCCTCATTTATCATGTGCTTTCCTTCTCTTTTCTTTGTACTCTCATATTATTCTCTGGTTCTATTTTGTAACCAATCTATGAATGCTTGATTCTTCTCTTCTACAGCCCTCTTTACCTTATCATCACACCAATCACTACCCTTCCTTTAATTTTCTCCCGCTGTCCTTGCTCCACACACCAACTTTGCATACCTTGTGACTCCCTCCTTGAATCATCCCTATCCTTCCTCCACTCCTAGTTCTACTCTATCCTTCACTCCATCCCACTCTTATCTCACTTTCTTCTTGTATTTCTTTTCTTTCTCATTTAAGTATTTTCCTCAAGGTATCCACGTTTAACATACCTTCCATCAAAAAATGATCTGATATTCCCCCACTCTTTCCCCTTGGAACATATACATCCAGAACATCTCAAACTTTTCTCCTGATTACCATTATGTAGTCCATTAAAGCCCTATCTACCACCCTTCCATCCACCACCCCCTCCCATGTTTACTTATGCTTGACTTTCTTCCCAATCACTGTATTTGCTTACATCAACTCTCCGTCTAGACACATCTCCAACATCATCTCTCCACTACGAATTTTTCTTGGAATTCCACGCTTCCCGACCACTCCGTGTATTGGTTCATTTCCTACCCTAGAATCAAGATCTCACAATACCACTGCATTGACATTCCTCCCTAAACCCTCTATTTTCTCATTTCAAAAACCCTCCGTTTCCTCAATACTCTTCTCACTACCAGGGGTATATGCACTTAAAAAAACCCACATCTTTCTTCCCAGTGTAGCCTTCATCCACATCAACCTTGGAGAAACTTCCTTCCATTCCACCACATATTCATCAATCTCTTAAGTTACTAGTATAGACATCCCTTCTCTCCCTTATTCTCTCTTCCCTTGTGACACCCTCCCAACTACACTCCCAAACTCAAACTCGCCCTTTCTTTTCAACTTAGTTTCACTCAATTCCAACACATCCATCTTTTCTTACAAATATATTGCCTCTCTCTTCCCTTTCACTCTGATCTGTACCAAATCATCGCACTTTAAAAGACCCAAACTTTAGAGTTCTGGTAAGAAAATTCCTCCCAGATTTTTTTTTTTTTTTTTTTTTTTTTTTACGAATGTTCCCTTAGTGGTTACAGAGAGTAGGATGTCTAGTCCTATCCCCGTCCCTCGGTGTCACTATCCTTCTCCCCCACAAAAAAATAATAAAAATAGATAAATAAATAAAAATAGATAAATAGATAAGTAAATAGATCAACAAAAACTGAATAAATAAATAGATAAATAAATAAATAAATAAACCAATAAATGTATATAAATATAAACAAATAAACAAACAAACAAACAAAAATAAATGAATAAATGAATATACAAATAGATAAATAAATGAATAAGAATTAAGTAATTACCACAGAATTCTAATAGAGTGTTACTTGGGCCATACTCCGTCATAATTTTTTCTTTCTGTCTTTTGCTATAAAAATATGCTTATTTGTATTGGAGTAAAGCTGCTAACATACAAACGAACAAACACAACCGAAAACATAACGTTCTTGTCGGAGGTAAATGAGCTCCTACGGTACTGAGTGAGTGAGAGAGAGGCAAGGAGATGAAGACAGCCTCACGGTGGACAAGAAAAAAGAAATTAAATTAAAAACAATGAAATGAAAATAAATAAAGTCAAACAAAATGAATGAAAAGACGGTAAAAAAAAAAGTGCCATTCACTAGTGAAAGTGTTCCTATGCCAACTCAATGTCCTCCAGGTATCCAGGAAGGATTCGGACTTCCTTTGTGGTCCCCATCGAACATTACTCGAGGAGTTCCTTCGAGTAACAGAGAAGAAAACACACGAACAAATGAACGAAAAAAAAAAATCCCAGATGGAAGATCTTGTCACAGTACAGAGACCAACTCTACGCATTTTGTTTAGCCTGACCCCAATTACTTTACTTGCTGAGGAAAAGGATCGGAAAAAGGAGAGAGAGAGAGAGAGAGAGAGGGAGAGGGAGAGAGAAACAGAGATAAACACAGACTCAGAGAAGGACAAACAGGTACACATACAGAGACACAAACACAGTTACAGAAATAGCCAGATAGACGCAAGCACAAACAC
>NC_134789.1:67726625-67756625 GCF_046742065.1 Oratosquilla oratoria
ACAGGTTATACTATGTGGGCTTATCAAACCTCTAAGACATGCAATAATTTTCTTATCTAACCTCTCTACAACTCCATTGTTCTGAGGATGATTCACCTGAATGCTTACTTTGTCTTAAATAGCCTACCTAGTTCTTCCAAGATTTTGTTATTAAATTCAGTACCATTGTCTGAAACTAAGATCTTAGGAGCAAGAAAATTACAGATTATCTGATCATAGATTACTGATGCAATTGTTTTAGCTCTCTTATTTAGTATGGGTTGTAATATACAAAACCTTGAAAGATAATCAATAACAGTGGAGAAAGATCGTGAGCTCTGGACAGGAATAATTGGAAAGGAAGGAGTGGGAAAAGTCAACTCCAACGGAAGTCTCCTACTTGCCAAATGCACCGAACACAACTTGGTAATAGCCAACACCATTTTTTGACAGAAACATTGGTATAAGGTCTCTTATTTGGAATGAATTGTAAAATACAAATCCTTGAAAGATAATCAATAACAGTCGAGAAAGATCGTGAGCTCTGGACAGGAATAATTGGAAAGGAAAGAGTGGGAAACGTCAACTCCAACGGAACTCTCCTACTTGCCAAATGCACCGAACACAACTTGGTAATAGCCAACACCATTTTTCGACAGAAACATTGGTATAAGGTCTCCTGGCAACACCCAAGATCGAAGAACTGGCATCCCACTGACTATATCATCGCAAGATCCAGAGATCAGCAGGACGTGCTTCTTACCAGAAGATGAGTAGATGAGTGTTGGACAGATCATCGCCTCATCACTTTCACCATGAAGATCAAACTCAGACCAAAAGTGAAACACCATGGCAAAGCAGACAGATTAAAAAAATCAATATCAATGCCCTGCAAAATCCTGAAACTCGTGACATCTTTTAGCAACGTTTGCAGGTCAAACTCCAGGACAAGACTACTAGCCATCTCGTTCAAGAAGACCAGAACCAACTGAAAAGAAACCATCATCACCACTTACGAAGAAATCATCGCCCACAAGAAAAGGAAACATCAGGATTGGTTCGACGATAATGATGAAGCTCTTAAACAATTGATTCATAAAAAAAAAACTTTCATCGTCCTCCAAAAACGATCCAAAGTCTGACACCAAACGAAAGAATTACAGGGAGTGCAAAGCTACAGTTCAGAATACAACCCGCACCCTGAAGAACCGGTGGTGGAGAGAAAAGGCGTGTGAAATTCAGCAGCTAGCAGATGCCAATGACACCAGAGGCTTGTTCAATGCTGCAAAAAAAATCTATGGACCATCCACATACGTGTAAGCTCCCTTAAAGAGTATGGACGGAACTACCATCCTAAAAAGTGACATCGAAATAGGAGTCAGATGGAAGGAACATTTTGAAGACCTTGTCAGTCACAAAGTTGCTATAGACAGAAACGTGCTCAACATGATCCCAAAAAAAGCCAAGGAAGAGCGTCTTGGTCAAATTCCATCCCTTGACGAGGTAAGAAATGCCATTAAGGCAAAGAACAACAACGAAGCAGCAGGCCCTGATGGAATTCCAGCCGGTATTTATAAATTTGGTGGTGATGTGATCCAACACCAGCTCCACCAACTCCTGTCCAAAATCTGGATCAATAAAGATGTGCCATCAGATTTCAGGGATGCCAACATTATTACCATCTAGAAACGAAAAGGACATAGATCTGAATGCGGGAATTACCGAGGGATCTCTTTGTTGGCAACTGCAGGAAAGTTTCTTGCACGTATCCTGAACAACTGCCTCAGTACACTGTCGGAGAGAATTCTTCCAGAGACACGGGCCGGCTTTAGACCAACGCGAAGTACAACTGATATGATTTTTACTCTCCTCCAACTGCAAGAAAAATGTCGTGAGCCTAGCTCCAAAATAATGTGCTATAAATTTCAAATCGTGTATGGTGAGACCTTGTATTTCCCTATCTGTGGGTTTTGTTTGTACAAATTTCTCCACATCCGGTTCGTTGTTCAACCGCATCTTCCTACCTTAATAAACCTATTTATCACTGTGATCCACGTCCACCGTATTTCCAATTTACCGTTAAATACTAGCAAGGTCGTCAATTAATGTTACAAACCCCTCGATAATACCATATAGGTCCAGTGACCTTGTGAAGTTCATGGGGCTTGTAACATAAAGAATATATATATTTAGATTAAACTTTTGTTAAATAAATGGAAACCCTTAGACACTATGTCTTTTACTGGGTTCAGCAAACCAGGAAAAGATATTAAGGTCGCCAACCCGCCGTGAGGTCATGGGGAAAAGAAAAAACTATTTTACTTTAAAGAAATATAACTTGATAAATTTAGAAATCATATGAAAAATTAATATATGGTAAACATATAAAAAGCACCTTACCACAAGGCAAATGAGAATTAAACAAATATGACATTACGTAACAATGTGCATCTAACCTGTTTAACATAAGAAAATATTCAAGTTCGAAAGTTTTAACGATACTGAACGTAGTAAGACAGGTTAATAGTTATTAAACAGTTCTGAAACCTTAAGCTATTCCTAAGCCCCAAGTACATCACTCCGCGAACACATATAAAGGGACACTACGAAACTTAGTCCTATTTAACCTGGCTCGCTGTTACGAGGCTAAGGCACTAACCTTATTACAGGTACATTAGAATCTGCCCGGTTGGTTAGCTCTGAGCGCTTGCCCGTAGGCAAACTCACAGTTCATTGGGTAATACAAAAGACTCGTTCTTCCGGCGTGACGAGGGCATACAGTCGTAGCTCATTGGATAATACAAGGGTCGAGCCTATACCATTACACGGCTCCTTTACAATTGGATCTTATCCTTGGTCTGCTTACGCGAGAAATACAAAATAAGCACTTCCACGTCAACACCTTGGACGTAACTAGAATTACAGATAAGTGCGCAATGGACTTTTGAACACAAATGCAATATTCTTATAATGAACACAACAGTTTACAACAATAAACAAGTATAATACAATACAGGCTCGTACAAAGAAAACAATACCTGACGGAGACACAGGATTTCGCCAAAATCAACCAAGGTGTACCCACAGCCATAGTACGAACATATGAAACATGATAATTCCTCACAAATAATAACAATTAATAGATAATTACGTATGTGTGATATTCACATCAAACAGATGTTATATATATATATATATATATATATATATATATATATATATATATATATATATATATACATGTATATATATATATATATACACACACATATATGACCTTCCCATTTCATATTTCCACCCTTAGGCGTAGTAACTTTACAACTCTCCACCTTCCTTCCCCCACCATCCGGTTGAGACACTATCCATTTATCAGCATACCAAGATCTTTTTCCTTCTTATAGGGGAGGTAACCAAATCAAAAGGTAAGTACAATCTCTAACCCATTTCGTTCCCACACATTCCACTTCCATAACCTTTTCTTCCTTCTCGTCTTAAGTCCTCAGGGAGGACGTGTCATCCCTGTATCCCGCCCACTGCCTTAGATCAGGAGCAATGCAGCAAGACATAGCACACCCACAAACATGCCCGCTTCCCTTAACCGCAACCCCTCTCCCTTTCTCTCCATCTCCGTTGATGGTTGAGAATCACTGAACCAAAACAAGTCAGAAAAATCATCATTGAATAGGTTATCAGAAGTAGTTAAGAGTCAAATAGTGACTATAAGAGCAACAGAATACTAATGTGAATTAATATCCCATCATATAACGAGTCGAGAAGGAAATGGAAAGGCAAGGGAGAGGTGAGAGGGTGTAGGAGTCCATCAGATAATATCAAATCCAGAACCAACATCTTCAGGTAACGCCGAGTTGATTATGTAAAGGGAAATGATACGCGAGGGGCTGACTTCAATCATCGAGAGTAGATCACCCACCCCCTTCCCCCTCCTTTTCCCCTTCTTCCCGGTCCCCTCTCTTCCCTCTCCCCTCTTCCTTCTACCCACTCATAAGATAATGGTGAGCAACCACAAAACAATCACTTTGGGACTCACCTCACCCGTACTTGCATTTACATTTCTAGATTTGTCTTCTAGGTAACCCAAGATGATTCTTCTCATTTGAGGCTCCAACTATATATATATATATATATATATATATATATATATATATATATTATATATACATATATATATATATATGTATGTATATATGTATATATATGTATATATATATATATATATATATATATATATATATATATATATATATATATATTTATATATATATTCATATCAGTTGTTCCCAAACTAGGGGGCGCACCCCCTAGGGAGGCGTGAGGAGGATACAAGGGGGAAGTGAAGTCATCTGCTCAAAAATATTTGTTTAATTAGAATAATTGAATCATTCAAAGAACAAATGTCTGCCGTTACATACATGCAAAGTATAATTATAGCAGTCACTCCAACCCGTTTTCTATTAAGATAGTTCTCCTTACACGTTTTGGTCACGTCATTGATACCAACCACACTGACGCCACTGAGGGACTCGTCACAAACTCCCAATACTTCAATCCTAGAATTTCTAACCTTGTGAGAAAAAATCAGCAGCATCCACCTGACTAAATTAGTTCATAAATTGTGCCTTAGTCTCATGAGTCTTTCCAAATATTATATGCCATGTTTTCAAATGATCTATTCTTAAAATTACAAGTCAATTTTGGCAATTTGCTAATGTTCAAACTTTTTTTTTCTCTCCCTTTGAACGAAATGTTTCGTTTTTAGTTACTTAGAAAAATGTCTCTGGAATGTATTATTATTTGTTTGAGTTGCTTTCATTATTCAAATTTGATACAAATAGAAATCTGTTTTCCTGAAAAATGCTAAGAAATAAATGCAAGAATCATTTCACATGAACAAAAGACGGAGTGGGAGCGTGCGGGTCTACTGGAAGCAAAAAGGGGGTGTCAGTTAAGATAGTTTGGGAACCACTAATGTATATATATATATATATATATATGAATTTAGGGAGCAGGATTTCTTCAATGCATTTCTTATTAAATAACATAGCAAATTAGGAATTATTTATCTCCTTATTGAGACTTGGGTATGAAAACTAACATTTTACAATACATCATGATCACAAGATTTAAACCTGTAGTGGGAGGAACTCGTGAGGCTTCGAGTGCCACATTTTTTTCCAGAGCGTTAATTATTAAGAGACTAGCTGCTTTGGAAAGGCATATAAACCCTCCTCTATCGTTGTTGTTTACCTGAATGTTTATATGTGCAGCTTCCACCGTCTTTCTCATTTTATTTTGTAATCCCTTATGCAAAAATCTCGACTTTGCTCCAATCAGGTAGGCCATTACACTGTTCGAGATGGCGAACAAGGGAGTTGGATGTCCTGTGTTTCTAATGTGTGAGATCCTTGACGACGAACATTAGGAACACATTCAAAAACTTGAAATACCCAGGAGGCCTGATCAATAAAACAAAACACAAAGCAAAGAAAATCCACGATAAATCAAACGCCCAGACCAACGAACCAAATGTCGAGGCATCCAGGCTAAATGACTGTGCATTGGCGAAAGATCATGCCACACCACATTTCGTAACTGTACCTAATTCTGAAAACACCGAGGATATTGATAAGTAATTATTGAAAGGTGGGATAAACATTGCCAAGGAATCTTTTAATAAGATAGGAAAAAAAATTAAAGGCCACACTGATAGTTAGAACAACCTCAGTGTGATTTATTGCATTCCCTGTAGCGGCTGTTCCTTATCATACATCGGTGAATCAGGTTGAGGGATTGAAAAGAGGTTGAGCGAACACAAAAAAATATATGAGAGCACACAGAACATCCAACTCCCTTGTTCGCCACCTCGAACAGTGTATTAACCTACCTGATTGAAACAGAGTCGAGATTTTATATGATGGACTACAAAATAAAATGAGAAAGACGGTGGAAGCTGCACATATAAACATCCAGGTAAACAACAACGATATAGAGGGGTTTATATGCCTTTCCAAAGCAGCTAGTCTCTTAATGATTAAAGCTCAGGAAAAAATCTGACACTCCAAGCTTGACGAGTTCCTCCCATTACAGGTATAAATTTTGTGATCATGATGTATTGTAGCTAGTCCTCCGAAGAAGGTCATAGAGACCGAAACGTTAGGACACTAAACCTATTCTCAGCCCATCTTCGTTTACCCTTCCCCACCTATCACTCTCTCATATATATATATATATATATATATATATATATATATATACATATATATATACAATATATATATATATATATATATATATATATATATATATACATACATGTACCAAGGCTTTTTCCCCCTTACAAGGGAGGTAGCCAAAAAGGAAAAGGCATAAAATCATTCCCACCCATTCCATCCCTGAATTCACTCCACACCCCTCCACCCTCCCTCTCATCTTAGCACCTCCTGGATGACGGGTCATCCCTGCACCTTGTCCACTGCCCTGGGTCAGAAGCAGTGTCGTAAGACACAGCACATCCACAGCAAGGCTAGGCCGTCGCACAGCTCTGAACTCTGGATCTGTCTGAGCGTGAGACCATGTGAGTTCTTATTTGAATAACGTCGCTGCTACTAACGAATTGTTCTATGATATATGTATATTACGTTCAATACGATATTATGTAATACGGTATCTCAGAATTACCCATGAAATTAACTTGTAGCTAAACTAAAAAATAAATAAATAAATGAAAAATCAAATGAAATAAAACCTTAATTTCTTCTTTACACGAAAGGGTTAACCAATATTACTTATTAGCCTCCCTAACGACTAAAGATTCTGTCTATAAAATGAGTCAAATCTTGTAACATTGAGTCTCAATAAAAGCATTTATGTTGTAATTTCTTAAAAGGATATAAATGATTATCAACTTTTTCACTTGAAGGTCTCTTTTGGTCTTTTATAACATTGGCAAATACAAATCACCGGGACTTAATGAAGATCTAACCCAAATTTGGGTTTATCTGGAAGAATATAACCAAATAACTCAAGTAAAAAAAAATAATGAATGAATAATCACTCATGAAATCTTGCAAGCACGTAAACAGATAAAATGTAAAGAAGAAACAAAAATCAATAATATATCATATGATAAATCCAGCGTGTGGTGACAAATAACATACCTCTTCCTTAACTCACAACAACAAAGTGAAGAGAAGGCAAATGCGAGGCCTGAGTGTATGGGAGTGAGTGAATGTGAGAGTGTAAGAGATGAGCACGAGATAGGGAGACAGGGCCAAGCAGGCATTTGATATCATGAAAAGCAATTAAGGAAGAAGGGAGATGTAATTTATTTGGCAGATGCACCCTGCACAAGAGTAAAGCCTAGAAAGACCTATCGTAAAAAATAAATAAATAAATAAAAGTTTAATCGAGTGAGTTGGAATAAGAGACAGAACCAGAAGGAAATTGGGCTGCGTGATATACGAGTATAACCTGAAGGAAGAGGAAATGATAAGTTAAAAAGACGGTAAAAGAAACCACTGACAATGGCGCCAAATCAAGGGATTATAGATAAACATAAAAGGAGAAGTTAGTAGGGTGTTATCCTTAGGAAAGGAGGTCTTAAAGGGAATTTAGTGACACAAAGTGAAATAATTCTGACAGGTGGTCGTACCGGACATAGCGTAGTAGGGAACACAGAAGTCATTTGCAAAACGAACGAAAGGTATCGTATTCTTAACGACCAAAATTATTCTTTTCTTTTTATTATTATTATCATTATCATTATTTAGTTCTATTTGATTCTTGCCTGCCGGAAACAATCCTGTAAATTTTACAGGTTGTTTTGATAAATCTAGGTTATTTAGTTTAAAAAATAGGCACCTGGGATTAGATGCAAAAAGGAGATTGTATGAAAGGGTGATTGTACCAACGGCGTTGTATGTGGTAGAGACTTGGAATTTAAGAGAGGCAGAGAGAAAAAGCTTAAACGTGTTTGAGATTAAATGTCTGAGAAGTATGGTAGGGGTTACTAGGATGAATAAAATGAGAAACGATGAGGTGAGGAGAATAGCCGGAGTGAAAAAGGTGGTGGCAGATGGGGCTGACCAAAGATTATTGGGATTGTTTGGACACATGGAAAGAATGAGTGATGAAAGATTAGTATAAAAGGTATGGAAGGCAGATGTGGAGGGAGTGAACTGAAGGGGACGACCGAGGATGAGGTGGATGAATGTGTTGAAAGGGACGTTGAGAAAGAGAGGAATGGCTGTTGAGCAAGGAAAGGAGCAGGAAGGAGATAGGGAGAAATGAAGGATGATTTTGTATGGATGATACCATTATGCAAAGAAGGGAGGGATGGGGGAATAGTGGGTACTTATGTTTGAATGGTATTTTGACGCAGTCCGAAGGTATTTCTCTTCGTTTTTTGTTGTTGTTTTTTTCATGAAGGGACTGAGAGGGGTGGTCACCGATTAAGTGAAGCAGCCTTCCTGTAGAAGCACTGTGCCTTGCTGCATTGCGTTTGACCCAGGGCAAATGGCGAATGCAGGAATGACCCGTCATCCACAAGGAGCTGAGATGGAAGGGGTGCAAAGGGTGGTGGAGGAGAGTGGAGTAGGTGGGAGTGAGCACGTGCCTCTGACTTAGTTACCTCCCTTATAAGGAGATAAATGTTCTTGGTATAGAAATATAGACAGATAGACTTACGTCATGATAAATGTGCGCATTCATGAGATTAGTAAACAAGATATTTATATACTAATAACCTGTTTATCTTTTCATATATTACTTTTTCGCCTGTTTTATACATTTATGTGTTTATCTATTTCATTGATTTATTTGTTTATTTACTCATTTATTAATCTATTCAATAATTTTTTTATTTATCTATTTTTTATCCAAAGCAAACAGTTAACTTATAAGCTTACATACTCATTTACTTATTTAGTTACCTACTCATCTAGTTGATTAACTAATCTATTTATTAATTCTATTTATCTATTCATTTAAATGTATTGGGTGGCTAATGAGTGCGCAATTAAAGACTCAAAGTTTATATTTGGATACACACAAAATGACACAATCACAAATGCGTGCACCCTCAACAAGACCGTCTTCGATACTAACGCCACGCTCCAATTCGCGCCAAAACAAAGGCGCACATCGCATCTGCGATATATAACACAACCAAATCTTATAATATAAATACATAATAACATAATATAAATAATACAATAAATAACAAAACAACAAAATTCAATTCTACACCACACCAACACATTTATTTACTTCATTCATGCATTAATTTATTCATTTTCATTTATTTATTTCCTGTTTATTGATCTATCTATTCATTTCTTTGTTTCTGTTAAGCCGTGTATTAATAGCTTAATTGAATTATTAACCTGTTTTACTTTTTTAACTGCTCATAAGCCTTAATTGCTATTTACATATCCACTCATTTGGTCATACAGTTATTCATTTCCTCATATGAATAACATTCTGTCATCACCTCTCGTGTTTTATGAAAGATACGGTAAGATCAATTCACTGCTGTCTTGAACTTATGAGCATGTGGTCATGAGTTCGATTCTTGGGGCCCGCTGTGGATTTGGAGCGCTGGTTTCTGACAACTCTGGCTAGGCGGGGAGATGACCTAACATTGTCAAAAAAGAAAAAAAAAAAAAAAAGTCTTCTCGACTCCCAGTGTTGTCAATATATTTCCAGGTGCGAGATTTATGTCACTGGAGCTGGGGAATACCAAATCCTAAGATCCTTTTGTCTTCAGAAATATGTTATAAAATGGAAGGATGAGTTTTTACCGTAAAATATGCCTAAAAGATTTTTTTTTGTTCCAAAACTATGTCTGATCCAGAATATAGAACAAAAAGCAAAATTGAAAACTAAACAAGATTCCAAGCAATAATGTGAAACGGAGTTCCTCAAGAAAGACGATGTACACTCCACTTTTCCCTGCCCAAGAGACACCAATGAAATCATAAAACAGTTAAACCAAATGAGAAAGTATCAGTCGGTTACTGTCATTCCTTTGTCTTAAAAAAAAAAAAAAAAAAAAAAAAATCCGACATGATCAAATGTTTTTATTTCAAGTACTTGAATTCCGCACACAATCAAGTTTGTGTATAAAAAGACAGAAACCGACAGACAGAGAGATAGATGAATAGATATAGAGTAGACAGATACATAGCTCGGTATAGGCTGATAGCTGACTAAATATGGATAAATAGAGATTGAAAAATAGATAAAAACTAAATCGATAGATAGTTACACAGATATATAATAAACATTCAATTGACCATAGCATTGCATGAAATTGGCACCATTACAGAAAAAGCATACCAGCGAAACTAGTCAGGAATAAACTCAAGACTAAGACTCCTGTGTTTCCTACTCGGCTTACGTCAACCTGTCAGAATGTCTCAACAATAATATACATATACATATACATATACATATACATATACATATACATATATATATATATATATATACATATAAATATGTATATACAAGTATACATATACATATATATATATATGTATATATATATACACACATATATATGTTTATATGTATATACTTATACAAAAATATATATACATATATATATACATATATATATATATATATATATGTATATACATAGGCTATATATATATATATATATATATATATATGTATATATATATATGTGTGTGTGTGTGTGTGTGTGTGTGTGTGTGTGTGTGTGTGTGTGTGTGTGTGTGTGTGTGTGTGTGTGTGTGTGTGTGTGTGTGTGTGTGTGTGTATATATCATAAACAGACTATTCCATTCTGGATAACTGCGCGGTTCTTCCATTTGCTTCCCATCTACCTCGCGAGGGATTCGGAACACAGACCGAACACTGTAGAGCAGTGCAGCTTGACCGATTTTTCATGTTTTCTTCAGACAGTTTTACTCAGTTGTTGAGATGTTGGCAGACCGATCGTAAAAAAAAAAAAAGCTGCAAAATCTTAAACATGGATACGCGTTTATGTAAAACAAGGCCACTCGCTCATTCCAGATAACTTTGTTCACCTGGGAGACAAGACCTGGAATATTCCTTTTTTATCGACAAGGCCCCCCTCAGGTCCTGCGTCTACCTTACCCTAATACCTAAATGAATAAAGTCACCTCACGGCTCTCAAGAGCAGCTGGCCACCGCATGGAAGGGCTCGGTTCCAGCTGGACACAGGTGGTTCACGGAAATGCTGCAGCGAGTATCGGGCGAAGGAATTAAATTTGCTGCATTTAATTGTCGTTGCACATGCGGGGGAAGGAGGGGGAGGGACCATGAAATAAAAGTGATGAATTTAATTGCACAAGATGTAAACGAAAATGACCGACTCCTCCTTGGCATGGTGGATTAAAATCCTATTACATTTTTTTTTAATGGACCTGTGAGGGAGCACTAGGGTTGTGGAAGAGGAAGCAGGTGGAACATCCAGAGTCTAGTAGGGTGGGGGGGGGGGTGAAGTCTACTATTCAAGCTCCATCTCAGACTCAAAGTACTTCAACTTTACTGAACAAAAGAAGGCGAAGAATCTTTCGGCGAAGAGAGGAGGAGTCTGCATCATGTCATATCCCTTCAGGACACTGCGAAACGCCCACAAGTTGAATAAAGTTGACTGCCGCTGCTCTACGTAAAAGACCCACAACTAGGGAGTACTACCTGGAGGAGGGGTGGAGGGGGGGGGGTGGAGGGGGGTGGAGGTGAGGGGAAAGTTACCCTCAGCCGAATGGAATCATGTGGTCTTGTCCAAAGGAGGAACTCCAGAGAAGGGAGCTTTGAGTCTCGTAGCGAGGTTATATATTGGAAGAGCCAGTAGGAGGAGGAAGAAGAAGAGGAAGAGGAGGAAGTAGAAGAGGAAGAGAAAGAGGAAGAGGAAGAGGAAGAGAAAGAAGAAGAGGAAGAAGAAGAGGAAGAGGAAGAGGAAAAGAAAGAGGAAGAGGAAGAGGAAGAAGAAGGGGAAGGGGAAGAGGAAGAGGAAGAGGAAGAGAAAGAGGAAGAGGAAGAGGAAGAGGAAGAGGAGGAGGAAGAGGATGAGGTAGAGGAAGAGGAAGAGGAAGAGGAGGAGGAAGAGGAAGAGAAAAAGGAAGAGTAAGAGGAGGAGGATGAGGAAGGGAAAGAGGAAGAGGAGGAGGAGATAGGAAGGGATCGGGAGTAGGAGAAGGAGGAGGAGGTGGAGGATGGGAGAAAAGTCGAAATAGAGGATGGAGATGGAGGAGACTAGGAGTAGCAGTAGGAAAAGAGGTGATAATGGAAAAAATGAGGAGGAGAAAAACGCTGTGATGGAGGAAGAAGACAGAAGGTAAAGAAGGAGGAGGAGGAGGAGGAGGAGGAGGAGGAAGAAAAGGAAGAGGAGGAGGAGGAGGAGGAGGAGGAGGAGGAAGAGGGGGAAGAGCAGGGATGTACAAGGTAAAAGAGAAGAAGGAGGGGATGGGCAACATTAATAAAAGGGTATTAACCACCTCCCTCTCTCTATCTCTCTTTCTCTCTCTCTCTCTCTCTCTCTCTCTCTCTCTCTCTCTCTCTCTCTCTCTCTCTCTCTCTCTCTCTCTCTCTCTCTCTCTCTCTCTCTCTCTCTCTCTATTTCCTTCACTTCAGACACAGAAATAATCTTCAAAGTTTAAGGCTACGTGAAGTGGCTAAAGTGCTCACCAGGTCTGATTTAGTCTGGTATGGTCTAGTCTGGTCTAGTCTAGAGATGAAATCAGTTCAGCTCACGATACGTCAGGTCTTGCTTGTTCTAATCTGTTCTGGTCTGGAGGTCAGGTCATGTCAGGTCAGGTCTGGTCAGGTTAGATCAGGTCAGGTCAGGTCAGGTCTGGTCTGGTCTGGTCTGGTCTGGTCTGGTCTGGTCTGGTCTGGTCTGGTCTGGTCTGGTCTGGTCTGGTCTGGTCTGGTGTGGTCTGGTCTGGTCTGGTCTGGTCTGGTCTGGTCTGGTCTGGTCTGGTCTGGTCTGGTCTGGTCTGGTCTGGTCTGGTCTGGTCTGGTCTGGTCTGGTCTGGTCTGGTCTGGTCTGGTCTGGTGTGGTCTGGTCTGGTCTGGTGTGGTCTGGTGTGGTCTGGTCTGGTCTGGTCTGGTCTGGTCTGGTCTGGTCTGGTCTGGTCTGGTCTGGTCTGGTCTGGTCTGGTCTGGTCTGGTCTGGTCTGGTCTGGTCTGGTCTTGAGGTCAAGTCAAGACAGGTTTGGTCTGATCTGGTCTTGAGGTCAAGTCAAGACAGGCCTGGTCTGGTCTGGTCTTGAGGTCAAGCCAAGACAGGTCTGGTCAGGTTTGCTTGGCTCTGGTCTGGTCCGATCTGGCTTGGTCTTGTCTTGTCTGGCCTGTTGTCCTTGACTGTGTACATCCGGCGTGATTAGGTCGTGATAGGTCAGACAGATGACATCCACGACGACTCACCCACAGTGCGGAATGACCTGAATTCCAGCTCTCGTTCTTCTCTTCAGCTGAATAGAATCACTTGGCGTTCCTAGCCAGAATAAAGACACGATTAAGTTCTTTTGGGGTCTGGAATATATACCAGGCAATAGAAGATAAGTTGTAATTTACATGTTGAAAGGGAAGGGGGAAGGGGGAAGGGGGAAGGGGGGAGGGGGAAGATAGAGGAGGGGATGCAGGACGAGGAGGAAAGGAAGAAGGGAAGGGGGGGGGGTAAAATCCTCTTCTCCTACCTCCTTCGTTCTCCTCCTTCTCCACCAACAATTCAAGGTCAATAAGACTGAAAAACGAGTTGTAGTGTTCTGTAGCCAACACGTGAAATTACCCCTTCAGGACTCGTGATCGCCGAGTACGGGATAAACAATAGTCACCCCTTAGAACATGCGTCCGACTAAACATACATTCGACTAATTTCAATTAATATAATAACAATGTTCATTATACCAACATAATTTATTTTGTAAATAAAACAAAACATATCTCTCTACATTCTGTAAGAAGCATATTTATGTATTGTAAATATATTTTAATTAATTGCATGTGTAACACAAAGAATCCAGAATTTCGCAACAAATATTGTAAATACCATCGTCGTCATTTCCAATAAACAGATCAGTCATGGGATTGACTTTAAATATCCTAGCTTCCTCCAAATAGGACAATTGTAGTAACCACTACATTTGGTGACCCTGGAGTGACCGCCGCCAGCCCCGCCCGCCGCCCTGCCGTGACCAGCCCCGCCCGCCGCCCTGCCGTGCCCAGCCCCGCCCGCCGCCCTGCCGTGCCCAGCCCCGCCCGCCGCCCTGCCGTGACCAGCCCCGCCCGCCGCCCTGCCGTGACCAGCCCCGCCCGCCGCCCTGCCGTGACCAGCCCCGCCCGCCGCCCTGCCGTGACCAGCCCCGCCCGCCGCCCTGCCGTGCCCAGCCCCGCCCGCCGCCCTGCCGTGCCCAGCCCCGCCCGCCGCCCTGCCGTGCCCAGCCCCGCCGTCCCGGGTTGTCCTGCCCGTTGACCCAGCCTGCCCAACCCAGCTGCCCACGAACATCGCTGCATACTAATCACGTAAGCATGACGTTAACCGAGCTAATCTCCAAACTCACCCTCCAGGTTAGCGCCCTCCAAGAGCAGGTTGCCAACCTTCAACAACGACCCCCGTCACCAAGATACTACCGCAACCGCTCCAGGTCTACGTCCAGAGGGAGACCCAAGCACACATCAGGCGTCTGCTACTACCATCGTCGCTTTGGACAAGATGCGAGGAAATGTACACAGCCGTGCACCTTCTCACCGTCACCTTTAAACACGATGGGCGAACGCTAACGGCGCACAGCGTTCGCCAACATACATCGAAACTCTTCTTCGTATTTGATCCACTCTCCAACACCACATACCTCATCGATACCGGAGCTGAAGTCAGTGTCCTACCTGCCACAGCAAGCCAGCAATCACTGCCGCCGATGTCTTCCCTCTACGCAGCCAACGGCACCAAGATACCCGTTTTCAAGAGGAAGACACTTCAGCTAGAACTCAACCTCCGCCGATCCTTTGAGTGGACCTTCTACGTTGCATCAGTTTCCCAACCCATCCTTGGCGCCGATTTTTTGACCCACTTCGATCTCCTGATCGATATTAAAAATCGCAAGCTCCACGACCCCCTTACATCGATGTCATCCTACGCCAGGCCAACAACCGGAGTAAGTAGCCAGCTTTCAACCATCAGTGCTGATAACAAGTTTGCTTCTCTCCTCAGGAACTTTCCTGCCTTGACACAACCTTACTCCACGACCACGACTGTGAAACACCACGTAGTGCACCACATAGAGACTACGGGACCTCCAGTCTACGCCAAAGCCCGTCGTCTGGCTCCGGAACGCCTCAAACTAGCCAAGGCAGAACTGGAAGCCCTCATGCGTCAAGGTATCATTCGTCCAAGCTCAAGCAACTGGTCGTCAGCTCTCCACATCGTCCCCAAAAGCAACGGCGACATCAGGCCATGCGGTGACTACCGCGCCCTCAACTCACGAACTGTGATGGATAGGTACCCAGTTCCCAATATACAGGAGTTTTCCTCACACCTTGCAGGAACTCGCGTATACTCCCGGATCGATCTTGTAAAAGCCTTCCATCATATTCCGGTCAACCCGCCTGACATCCCCAAAACAGCTGTCACAACACCTTTTGGCTTGTTCGAATACGTTCGAATGCCCTTCGGCCTCAAGAACTCTGCCCAAACTTTCCAGAGATTCATGGACGAAGTCCTACGGGGCCTGCCTTTTTGCTTCACCTACATCGACGATGTGCTCATCGCCAGCCCTGACGAAGCCACGCACCAAGACCATCTGAAGCAAGTCTTTACCCGCCTACAAGACTACGGCATCCACATCAATCTCGAGAAATCTGACTTCGGTGTGTCATCCATCAACTTTCTAGGACACACCGTCACACCTTCAGGCGTCACCCCTGTCTCATCCCGCTGCGACGCCATCCAGAGTTTCCCGAAACCTACAACACAGCGCCAACTCAAGCAATTCCTTGGTATGTTAAATTTTTACAATCGTTTCATTCCAGGCTGCGCTCAACTGCTCCAACCGCTCTACTCCATGATCAAGCCGTGCAAGAGGGGACGTTCCATCGTACTCAACTGGGACGTCGAAACTGATGCAGCTTTCATGGCAGCCAAAGAAGCACTCGGGAATGCTACCGCCCTTAGTTTCCCTATTCCTGATGCCATCACTTCCATCTCGACAGATGCTTCAGACACAGGTGTCGGCGCAGTTCTGCAGCAATACATCAACGATGCCTGGAAACCCATCGCCTTCTTCTCAAAGAAGCTCAACAATGCCGAGAAGAAATACAGCGCCTTCGACAAGGAACTCCTAGCCATCTACAAGGCTGTCAACAGGTTCAGGTATTTCGTCGAAGGACGACAATTCCACATATACACCGACCACAAACCAATCACAACAACATTCATTCATAACAAGACAACATACTCCCCTAGACAACTCCGACACATAGATTTCATCTCCCAATTCACCACAGATATTCGTTTTGTTCGAGGTGCAGATAATTGTCCTGCCGATGCCCTCTCGCGCAACATATCTGCAGTCTCTACCTCTCTCATCGACTACGCCGCCATCGCTGCAGACCAAGCTGGTGATACCGAGCTGCAGCGATTGATGGAAAACCCCGCGTTGCAGATGAAGAAGGTACAGCTCCCTGGAACCAACACTGAGCTCTACGCCGATGTATCCACGGACACCATCCGTCCCTACTTGCCCGAGAACCACAGGTATCCCTTGTTCCGCCATTTACATGACCTCTCCCACCCAGGTATTCGAGCTTCGCAGCACATGATGTCATCACGCTTCATCTGGAGTGGAATTGCCAAAGACGTTCGACACTGGACCCGCACCTGCGTCAAATGCCAAGCTTCCAAGGTCACACGCCACACCATCTCCCCTCCAGGTACCTTTCGCCCAGTCTCCACTCGACTCGAGCACGTCCACATCGACATCGTCGGACCGCTTCCCTTCTCAGACAGCTTCAGGTATATTCTTACTTGTGTAGACCGTTTTACACGCTGGCCCGAAGCAATCCCGCTTACTGACATAAGCACAGATACAGTAGCCAAAGCTTTTATAACCACCTGGATTTCAAGATTCGGTACACCACTCAGCCTCACATCCGACCGTGGTAGCCAATTTGAATCCAATCTATGGAACAAGGTTATGTCTTTGCTAGGTATCCGGCGTTTCAGAACAGCAAGCTACCATCCCCAATCCAACGGACTCGTCGAACGCTTCCACCGACAACTCAAGGCTTCACTTGCAGCAACAGCACGCGACCGCACCAACTGGTCTACGGTGCTTCCAATGGTCCTCCTCGGTATACGCACATCCCTCAAGGAAGACCTTGGCCACTCCTCTGCAGAACTTCTTTATGGCACTCCACTCCGTCTGCCCGGTGAGTTTCTTGCATCTGCCCCTATAACGCAGCCCTGCAGCGTTCAAGATTATGCTACTAATCTTACAGATACAATGCAGAAACTCCAGCCAGTGCCACCGCGTACCTCACCAACAAGAACGTTTGTGAGCCAGGATCTCGAAGACTGCTCACATGTTTTCGTTCGCGTGGAGGGAGTAAAGAAGCCTCTTCAACAACCATACGATGGCCCATATAGAGTCGTCAAGAGGACAAGGAAGAACTTGACCATCGATCGCCGTGGAACCACTGACGTCATCTCCATAGACCGCGCCAAGCCTGCATACCTCCTCTCGGACAACGAACAAGATCCTGTTGCTCTTCCGACACCTCCGGACACACGGGCTACAAACCACAAACACACTACAAAGAAAAAACAGATATCGTTCCTCCTGCCTCGTCACTAGGGGGAGAGTTCTGTAGTGTTCTGTAGCCAACACGTGAAATTACCCCTTCAGGACTCGTGATCGCCGAGTACGGGATAAACAATAGTCACCCCTTAGAACATGCGTCCGACTAAACATACATTCGACTAATTTCAATTAATATAATAACAATGTTCATTATACCAACATAATTTATTTTGTAAATAAAACAAAACATATCTCTCTACATTCTGTAAGAAGCATATTTATGTATTGTAAATATATTTTAATTAATTGCATGTGTAACACAAAGAATCCAGAATTTCGCAACAAATATTGTAAATACCATCGTCGTCATTTCCAGTAAACAGATCAGTCATGGGATTGACTTTAAATATCCTAGCTTCCTCCAAGAAGGACAATTGTAGTAACCACTACAGAGTTTTTACTTTTTTATGTTATTTCGTCTTTCTCAAATTTACTGACTTTTTTTTATTTTATATTATATTATTTTATCTAACTTACAATTTATTTTATTTTGTTTTATTTTTCTTATTTTGTCGTGTTTTATATATATGTATATATATATATATATATATATATATATATATATACATATATATATATATATATATCCATTTTTGACCAAAGTTTTGGCTGCTGAAGATTCAGAAATCACATGGATATATAAAAGTATCAAACACAGCTGATTAAAATCATCTGGCAACAGTTAAACAAATTATAAGTATCACCCGTTATGGAAGGGGCTAGTTACGATGGGTTTCGACCCTAAGGAGGCTCACGCAGATGAATAAAATCGTCTGACGACAAGCAAAATAGAGTGATAAGTACTACCAGGTATGGAAGAGGTAAATCTCCAGTAAACATAGAAACTAACATTTAGATATTTTATTCTGGTTGTTTCTAGACTATTTTATTAAGATTTTGATACTAGTATTGAACCTCGGTAAGTAAGATGATGAGACATAGAGTGAGAATATAAACACGTGAGATATACAGTGAGAACACACGAAGGGCTGTGATATAAACTGGTGTTTTGTTTTGAATTGTAGTGAATTTCAATTACTAGAAGAAGGCTCCTTTTCTAGTATTCTAGAACTTCCTAAGAAATCTTAGAAATGTCTAGCATTTGTATATAACTGTATTCTCTCACTTCATCATTCAGTTTCTTGTTATATGACGCAAAGGTATTTTGATGTTTGGAGATTCGAAAAGAATAAAGATTAACCGAAGTCGTTTTCTACACAAACGAACAGTTGATGAAAGGTTCAATGTGAAGCGGCCTTTATCCCTCAAAAAAAAAAAAAAAAAAAAAAGATCACAGGGTTCTCGGATTTGGAGAATATTCGTATACGCGAGGTAAGTCTATATCTACCCCTTCCCTCCATGTTCGGATAATGCCAAGGTTCGGATATGAGAGGGATTTTTGTTGTTAGTGGAGGTATTCGACAGAAAGGTTTGGGCTGAATTCGTCGAAGGAACTTCTTTTCATTCAGGGATCTGTAAATAACCCTGAGGCTTCGAGTTTTTTTTTTTTTTTTTTTTTTTTTTGTTTTTTTTTTTTTTTTTTTCTTTTTTTTTTTTTTTTTTTAGGTTATCCAAGAGGCACGGCTAAACGTGTATGGCATCAGTACCAGATCAACAGAATTTGCTATAAAACAAAATTATAAAAGTATTTTAATGTTCCAGCAAAAATGCGATAAAACAAAAAGAGAACAGTAATAGTAATAATGGTAAGTGCAATAAAAGTGGTAAAAGACTTAAAACACTTCCCATAGAAATTAAAAAGACATTTTTTGTGTTTCAGAATAAAAGGCAAAATAAAAAAACGATAATTGAAATGACAGTAGAGTGAGATCATCACCATTTACTACAAAAGAAAGAAAAAAAAAGGAAACTAAAATAATCAGAAAAACATTTCAATATTTCGGGAACAAAAAATACATAAAAAAAAGAATAACGACTATAATTGCGAGACTAGAAGCATTTTCTATAGAAAAAGGAATAAAAGGCAAAATAAAAAACGATAATTGCAATGATAGCAGAGTGAGACTATCACCATTTACTCCAAAAAAAAGGAAACTAAAATAATCAGAAAAACATTTCAACATTTCAGGAACAAAAAATACATAAAAAAAGAATAACGACTGTAATTGCGAGACTAGAAGCATTTTCTATAGAAAAAGGAAAAACAACTTCACATTCCTGGAAAAGTGAGAACAAATAATAATGATAATTGTTCTGTGGAAGGGGAACAGAAGCATTGAAAAACTGCAAACTTTCTCCACCAAAAACTATTCCTATATAAAAAAGAAAAAGAGGACGAAGATAAAAGGAAAGTAATATTAATCATTACGGGGTAGGAGATTTGGGGGATATCATTGTAAGTCTTATGGTATTTGCAATAGAAAATGTATATTCCTTAATTAAAGAAAAGACAAATTTCCTGTAAGAGTGACAGGGGTCAGGATATGTCAATCTGGTAGTATCTGCAAGAGAAAAATTTTTCTGTTCACAAAAAAAAAAAAAAAATCACGCCATGTCAACGTAACAGAGAACAGAAGGTTGAACCCAACAGCATCTGCAATAGAAAATCATCATCTTCCGCTAAAAAAAAAAAAAAAAAAAAAAAAAAGTAAAAACAGGGTAAAATCTATGACAAAAAAAGAAAAGAAAAATTCGTAAGCCAAGACAGCGCAAAGGAAGAAAACGAAAACATCAAATGAAAAACTGCTGAGAAATAAACATTGATTTAGCGAATCCAGGAGGCTCAGTGAGGTGAGAGGCAATGAGAAAAAACTCATCTTTTTAAGTACACATTTCTCTGAAAATAGAGAGAGGAGGAAGAGGAAGAGGAGGAGGAGGAGGAAGGGAGAGGAAAGCATCAGTCTTGACAAAATTAGCGAGACAAAGGAACTCCTGGTTGTCGAGAAGGGGTTCTGGAATTGAACAAAAGAAAGTGAATCTTCACGCCAACGGCCAGGGCTGCGCCAACTACGAGATCTCGCACCTTCTCCAGAGGTGCGAGGGGGTGGGGGGAGGAGGAGGAGGTGGCAAGAGGGAAGATCAGGAGAAGATTGGGAAGAAAAGTAAAGGGGGAGGGGAGGGAATGAGAGAGGAGGAGAGAGGAGAGGATGAAAAGGAAGGGGACAAGTTGGGGAGGATTAAAGGGAGAGGAAAGAAAGCGGGAGGGAAGGAGAGGGGAAAGGTGTGTTTGAGTGTGTGTGTGTGTGTGTGTGTGTGTGTGTGTGTGTGTGTGTGTGTGTGTGTGTGTGTGTGTGTGTGAGTTACATAGATAGATAGATAGATAGATAGATAGATAGATAGATAGATAGATAGATAGATAGATAGATAGATAGATAGATAGATAGATAGATAGATAGATAGATAGATAGATAGATAGATAGATAGATAGATAGATAGATAGATAGATAGATAGATAGATAGATAGATTGGTACATACATACATACATACATACATACATACATACATACATACATACATACATACATACATATACATACATACATACATACATACATACATACATACATACATACATACATACATACATACATACATACATACATACATACATACATACATACATACATACATACATACATACATACATACATACATACATACATACATACATACATACATACATACATACATACATACATACATACATACATACATACATACATACATACATACATACATACATACATACATACATACATACATACATACATACATACATACATACATACATACATACATACATACATACATACATGCATACATACCTACATACCTACATACCTACATACCTACATACATACATACATACATACATACATACATACATACATACATACATACATACATACATACATACATACATACATACATACATACATACATACATACATACATACATACATACATACATACATAGAGAGAGAGAGATAGAGAGAGAGAGAGAGAGAGAGAGAGAGAGAGAGAGAGAGAGAGAGAGAGAGAGAGAGAGAGAGAGAGAGAGAGAGAGAAAGAGAGAGAGAGAAAGAGAGAACCTATGTGTTTATCTGTTTGTGTCAACACACACATGAATGAACACACACAAACACACACACACACCTACCGACTCGGTGGCACAGTTGGTAGAGCGCTGAACTGGGAGGCAGTTCGAATCCTGCCCAGGGTCGAAATTATTTCGGTATCGCTGTGCCTCGGGTCGTTACTCTGACTCTCGTGGGCGGGGAGTTGGGGGTGTGTGTGTGTGCAAGGTCATAGCATTACCCATAGATCGGACCTACGAGCTCTGAGCTCTCTTCCGGGAGGGAAATAGCTGTCGATCACGAGTCCAACACGTGATCCAAAGACCAAGTGAATACACACACACACACACACACACACACACACACACACACACACACACACACACACACACACACACACACACACACACACACACACGTGTTATAGTCCAAGCTGAAACAATACACGAGTTCAAATCTGAACATGTTAATTGGAAATCAAGAATATAGATTGAATTGAAACTGCACATGAACCTGAGACTAGGTATAAAAAAAATGACAATATGACACGAGACCCAACGAGCGTTGATCTTTTCCTGTAAATACAATTAGGTAAATACGTTTACACGCCCGGGACCACACACACATATCCATGAGACACGTTGAAGATAAACGTTGTCACGTGAGACTTCTCAGCCTCAATGTGAGGTAAAGCGTTACACGGAGATGCTCCCTGGAGGTTCAAGAGGAAGGGACACATCTGTTAAGACGAAAGGGAGATAGAGAGAGGGAGAAAGAGAGACGGAAATGCATCCCTCTCTTTCAAACGAGAGCTGGGGACCGACTGCCCTCACACACCTGTTGCTTGTAGTATATCTGCTGTGACGTATTTCGATAGTAAGGCCTACGTGTCACATATGAAGATTATAAGCCAGTTGCGGGAAATGTTCACCTTTGTGATTGTAGCACTGTAAGAAATTAAGAGTGTCATTGTGTATGTGTGTGTATGTTGTTAGGTGTGTGTCATTATGAAAAATATCATCTTGCAAATTTTAATCAAGTAAAGTAGAGTACTAAGACAAAGTTAACGGAAGCCTCGTAGCCTTTTTTCATAGCTTTGTATCACATATATCAATCAAATCAGCCATCCTGAGTCCACTGCTGAACAAAGGCCTCCTTCATAGCATATCATGACTCACACACCCGTGCCATCCTCTGCCACGTCACTCCTCCAAACTTCTCGATCTCGTCTCACCACCTTCTGCCTGGTCTCCCTCTTCCACGCTTCCTATCTCGCGGCGTCCACTCAGTAACACACTTACTCCATCGCTCATCAGTCGTTCGCGCTAACTTACCTGCCCAATTCCACTTCCTCCCTTTTACTGCCTCCACAATATTCACTCTAGTTTGAGCCTCTCGCCCAACTTGCTCTCTTTCGGTCTCTCAGTGTTATTCCCATCATTGATCTCTCCATTATTCTCTGCGCAGTCCTTAGCTTTGTTTCCATCGCCCTCGTCAGTTTCCAAGTCTCACATCCGTAGATTATTGCTGGTAGAATGAACCGATTGTAAACTTTACGTTTCAAACATAAAGGTAGAGAGCCTCTCAGGATTTTATTATACTTACCAAACACTATTCAACCAATTGTAATGCGTCTTTTTATTTCATTATCATAATCTTTCGTCACCTTCACCATCTGGCCTAGATAATTATACTCTTCAACTTCCTCAAGATTCTCACCAATAATTACAATCTCTTTACTTTGAAATTTCGTGTTGAACATTACTTTGGTTTTACTCTTATTAATTTTTAAAGCTACTTTGAGACTGTCCTTGTTTAGATCGCTCAGCATATCTTGCAAGTCTTCTGCTCTTTCTGAAATAAGAATAATGTCATCCGCAAATCTTAGGTGGTTCAAATATTTGCCATTAATCTACAAACCTTTCTTTTCCCAACTCATTCTTCTGAAAATATCATCCAAACAAACTGAAAATAATATGGGTGAAATGGCATTGCCTTGCCGTACTCCTTTCTCAATCTTGATCTTTTCTGTATCTTTATGTAGTCGAATTATAGCGGTACCTTTCGCATAAATCTTTTTTAAAACTCTTACGATCTGTTCGTTTGTACCCTGCTTGCGTAAAGAGTTTAGTATTGCTATTTGTTCTACCGAGTCAAAGGCCTTCTCGTAATCTTACCTTACTTTACCGTCGTGCCATATCTTCTTGGACTTCGGCAACCATGGAGCGCCACCGTTCACGGTCCCTAGTTACTTGTAACATCTGTGCTGGTTTGAGGTGTTTTCCCGTCGCCCTCATCAGCCCGTCCATATACTTCTCCCTCTGCTTTCCTCTTGCTCTCCTTCCCTCCACCATTCCCGTCATCACCACCTCTTCCAACCCTTCCTTCCTCATTATATGTCCTAAGAATCGCAACTGTCTTTTCCTTATTGTTGTCATCAATTCCCTATCTGTCTCCATTTCTCTCAATACTTCTTCATTTGTTTTCTTCGCTGTCCATGGTATTCTTAATACTCGTCTCCATATCCACATTTCTGCTGCTTCTAAGTTTTCCTGCAATTTTTTGCTGATTGTCCACGCTTCTGAACCATATAATAGTGTTGACCATATAAATGTTTTAACTGTTCTTCTCCTTATAGCTGTAGACATTTTCTTGTTTGTTAAAACCCCTTTCATTTTCTGAAACGTGCTTTTAGCTATCGCTATCCTTGATTTTATTTCCTTTCCACATCTACAATCTTCTGTCAATACGCTTCCCAGGTACGAAAATTTGGTTACTTGTTCTATTCTTCTCCCTGCTATTTGTACTTGCACTCTTGGTGGATCTGTTTTACTGGGCACTAGTATTTTAGTTTTCTCCATATTTACATTTAAACCTTTCTCCTCACTAGCTCTTACGGTTACATTCAATAGATGTTGCAGTTTATCTTCTGAGTCAGCCACTAATACCGTGTCATCAGCATATCTGATATGATTTATATTAAATCCTCCAATTTTAATCCCTTCCATTCCCTCTAATTCCCTAAGGATCATCTCCCCATATAGATTAAATAAATCTGGAGACATAACACAGCCTTGACGCACTCCCCTCTTTATAGCTTGAAATTCTGTTCTTCCTCCCCGTACCCTCACTGCTGCTCTTTGCTTCCAATACACAGAGGTATATTGTGTTCTCTCGTTTTCTCGATTAGTTGGTTTATCGCCTGCAAATGGTATAGAATTGAATATCCGCTCCTAAAGCCTGTCTGTTCTCTCGGTTGGTTTCCATCTAAAACTTGACTTAGTCTATTTGTAAGGATCTTGAAAAATACTTTATATACGTTTGATAGCAAGCAAATTGGTCTATAGTTACTAAGGTCTTTTTGGTCTCCGTTTTTATGAAGCAAATTCATTATAGCATTGCACCACGCATCAGGAACGCTTTCTTGACGTAAGCACTGGGTGTACAACTGAGCTAATATAATATGAACTAATTTCCCTGCGTCTTTCAATAGATCTATTGATATACCATCTTCCCCGGGTGCTTTTCCTCGTTTCATAGGTTTTAGAGCAAATTCTACTTCTTTTGTAATCTCTAGTACACTACTAACGTCTACACATGAGTTTACTGACTCAACTACGGTCTTCGACGAGTAAAGCTCTTGGTAATACTCTTCTACTCTTTTTACCATTTTGTCTCTACATCTAACTATTTCTCCATTTCTATCTTTCAAACATATCATTTGCTGTCTTTCTAAAGCATGTCTGCGCTCGGTCCCTTTAATAATTTTACCTTTCCGAATATTTTTCTCTATTTCATCCATGTTTCTCTTTCTTTTCTCTAATGTCTGCATTTTGTCGATAAGCTTGTTTAGATCAAAACATGATTTCATTGATGTCATTTAATTATCACTGGTACAACACACATACTGAATGACAGTTACCAAATGGTACCTTCAGGACTAACATCACTGAAAAGCAGAACAGCTAGGTTTTCTAAATCCTTTGTACCAGCTAGTATAAGAATCCTATATGAGGAAAAATTAGACATATTATAGCGTAGACTGTTAAGGCTTGAAATTCAGATGGTAATTTTTTGTATTTCTTTAGCTTTTGTGTAAATGAAATTTTGATAACCACTGTAAGATTGTAGTAGCTTATCTATGTATGATTGCCCTCGATTTCTTATGAAAGCACACAAGACAAATTCTATGTAATTTACCTGCCTAATAAAGAATTCTATTATACACACACATACACACACACACACACACACACACACACACACACACACACACACACACACACACACACACACACACACACACACACACACACACACACACACACGCACACATACACATATATATATATATATATATATATATATATATATATATATATATACACGTGTCTGTTTGTGTGTGTGTAGGGGGGGGGGTCCTCGAAGATATAGCCAGATGTTACTGATAGGCGGAACGCCAACTAGTGATAGCTGAATTAAGATGTAAGAAGTAACTAGGAATATAGATAACTCTGCAGCGAATAGAAAGAATTACTTTTGTTTGAATGTTCCAACAAACAATGAAACGTAATTAATCTAGAATATAATGAAGGGCAATTCATTTTCTTGAACATGTACAGAGCAATGCAAATCAATGTGTTCAATATTTTTCTGGGATGAGGAATTCTATTCTGAATTCAAAGAATAAATTTGTAGTCATATGATTTGGAAATGCCAACAAGAGATTCCCTGCCAAAGCTATTTTGTTTTCCAACCAGGTATCCTTTCAGAAAAAAAGTTTTGCTGAAGTACACACAATACCACACACACGTAAATACGCACACACACACACACACACACACACACACACACACACACACACACACACACACACACACACACACACACACACACACACACACACACACGCACACACACGCACACACGCGCGCGCGCATTTGAGCTCGTTCGTGTCGCCACGAGAACCCACTAGTATAGTTCTTATTGTACACATTACAAATTGAAAATCCAATTAGATGGATATGTTTGTTCACGGGAACGCACACATGTTCACACAAACAATTTTATGCACATACATACATATGTAAACACGCGATTTCCCTCACATTCACAGTTTATTGACACGTGATCATACACTCAATAACTCTCACACTACGCTCCCAATCGCACTCCAGAAACACACACACACACACACACACACACGACTCGGTGGCGCGGTTGATAGAGTATTGGACTGCCAGTACGAAGGTGCGGCAGTACCTGGTTCGAATCCTGCCCAGGGCCGAAAATATTTCGATATCGATGCGCTTCGGGTCGTTATTCCGACTCTCGTGGGCGGGGAGTTGTGTGTGTGTGTGTGTGTGTGTGTAAGGTCATAGCATTACCCATAGATCGGTCATACGAGCTCTGAGCTCTCCTCCGGGAGGGAAATAGCTGTCGATCACGAGTCCAACACGTGGTCCAAAGACCAAGGTGAATACAGTCACATTCACACTCAAGCTCTCATACACTCTCGTACCAGTCATTCACACACACACTTGCATACACATACTCAGTTCTGAGCGAAGCTCCCAGACAATGGGCCACCGCATCCCTCCTGGCTCTATTCAGACTCACATTTGTTTGTGAGTCTCACCTCTTCTCTCAAGTCTCCGTTATGAGTCTCAACTCTTCTCTCAAGTCTCCGTTATGAGTCTCAACTCTTCTCTCAAGTCTCCGTTATGAGTCTCAACTCTTCTCTCAAGTCTCCATTATGAGTCTCAACTCTTCACCCAAGTCTCCGTTATGAGTCTCAACTCTTCTCTCAAATCTCCGTTGTGAGTCTCAACTCTGCTCTCAAGTCTCCGTTATGAGTCTCAACTCTTCTCTCAAGTCTCCGTTATGAGTCTCAACTCTTCTCTCAAGTCTCCGTTATGAGTCTCAACTCTTCTCTCAAGTCTCCGTTATGAGTCTCACCTCTTCTCTCAAGTCTCCGTTATGAATCTCAACTCTTCTCTCAGGTCTCCGTTATGAGTCTCAACTCTTCTCTCAAGTCTCCGTTATGAGTCTCAACTCTTCTCTCAAGTCTCCGTTATGAGTCTCAACTCTTCTCTCAAGTCTCCGTTATGAGTCTCAACTCTTCTCTCAAGTCTCCGTTATGAGTCTCAACTCTTCTCTCAAGTCTCCGTTATGAGTCTCAACTCTTCTCTCAAGTCTCCGTTATGAGTCTCAACTCTTCTCTCAAGTCTCCGTTATGAGTCTCAACTCTTCTCTCAAGTCTCCGTTATGAGTCTCAACTCTTCTCTCAAGTCTCCGTTATGAATCTCAACTCTTCTCTCGGGTCTCCGTTATGAGTCTCAACTCTTCTCTCAGATTTTGCTGGAATCCCTCGCATCGTAAGAAGTTTGCGAGCTTTTATTTTCGCTTGCTTTTGCACTTGAGCTGTGAAGACAAGGAATACCAGAAAAAAGGACACATAAATGGATATATATAACAAAGGATAGTTAGATAAATAGAGAAATAAATAAATGAATAGAAAATGAGTGAATAGATAAAATAATGAATAAGTGAATAGGTAAAGAAAATGTTAACAATAAATAAAAACTGAAATGAATTAATAAACGATTTGATGAATAAATAATAAATACTAAACAAATAAACATATGAATAAATAGATAAAAAATAAATAGAAATAGTAAACAAAACACAGAATAAACAAGTAAATGAAAACAACAACAAATAAAAAGATAAGTATATCAATAGATAAATGGATAAACAGATAAATGAATAAATAATGAATATCAAATAGATAAATAAATAAAGAAATAAGTAAATAAACAAATAAATAAATGGATATGTAAATAAATAAATAATAAATATTAGATAAATAAATAAATATAAATAAGTAAATAAACAATAAATAAATAAATAAACAAATAAATAAATAAATAAATAAATAAATAGATAAATAAATAAATAAATAAATGAATAAATAAATAAATAAATGAAAAATACATAAATAGATAAATAAATAAATAAGTATATGAATAAATTAAGACACAAACAAACGAACATACGAACAAACAAGCAAAAGAACGAACAAACAAACGAACAAAAAACAAGCAACCAAACAAATTAACAAACGAAGAAATGAACAAACAAATAAAAGAAAAATGAACAAACGAACAAATTAAAGAAGCGGAGAAATGAAGAAGTGAAGAAACGAAGAGGTGAAGAAATGAAGAAACGAAGAAATGAAGAAATGAAGAAATGAAGAAATAAAGAAATGAAGAAACATAGAAATGACGAAATGAAGAAACGAAGAAATAAAGAAACGAAGAAAGAAAGAAATGAAGAAATGAAGAAATGAAGAAATGAAGAAATGAAGAAATGAAGAAATGAAGAAATGAAGAAATGAAGAAATAAAGAAATGAAGAAATGAAGAAATGAAGAAATGAAGAAATGAAGAAATGAAGAAATGAAGAAATGAAGAAATGAAGAAATGAAGAAATGAAGAAATGAAGAAATGAAGGAATGAAGAGATGAAGATATGAAGAAATGAAGAAATGAAGAAATGAAGAAATGAAGAAAGGAAGAAAGGAAGAAAAGAAGAAATGAAGAAACGAGGAAACGAAGATATTAAAAGAAGAAATTAAAAAAAGGAAGAAATGAGGAAATTATGAAAAAAAACAATGGATCCATGAACAAATGAACATTGGCACTGGAGCGACGCGGAGAAAACGTGGGAGATCAAGTGGAGAAGTCACACTGAGTGGAGGAAAGAGTGAAGGAAATTGTTCTTAAACCCTTCAGCACTTCTCTTCTAACATTGGTGGTGGTTATTGTTTTTTTTTGGGGGGGGGGGATGAGGGAGTTATAGGCAGTTTTAATTAAACGAAACTTTCATTTTATCTCAAGTTTATCCCTGAAGGAATTATATATTTGCGGTAAGAAATCCTTTCGTTTTTTGACCTGATAATATGTGAAGTCATTATGATGGTTCAATTACTGAATAGATACATAAATATATTAAATGTCTTTGTCTACTTCTTATATCTTTTTTACTTTTCATTTTGATACGGGGTTAAACCAGCCTCAGCTGTCGGGTCCTAGTGGGGCACGCTTCCACC
>NC_134789.1:67761625-67786625 GCF_046742065.1 Oratosquilla oratoria
TTGTAATGCAACAGATTTCGTTTTGTTATTGTTATTAATAATATTATTTCTCTGTTCCTGGAATTACATGTTTGAAATCTGGCTTAAAGAGCTTTTGAATTTGCTGTTGATTAATTCACATCTTAACCAGGACGGGAAAGACGGGAAACTTGACACTGCCCTCCACGATTTTAAGCTTGATGTTCTCGTAATGGGGACGAAGGTGATGGAGAGGAAGAGGGGGAGGAAGAGGGGGAGGAAGAGGGGGAGTGGAGGGGAGGAGGAAGAAGTGAGGGGAAAGGGGTAATGGAAATGGCAAGGGAGGAAGAGGGGGAGGGGAGGGGAGGAAGAAGAAGTGAGGGGAAAGGGGTAATGGAAATGGCAAGGGAGGAAGAGGGGGAGGAAGAGGGGGAGGGGAGGGGAAGAGGAAGAGGTGAGGAGAAAGGGGTAATGGAAATGGGAAGGGAGAAGGGGAAAAGGGTAGTGAAAGTGGGAAGGGGGAAGGTGAACAGGGAGGGGGAGGGGGAGGGGGAGGGGTAGGGGAGGGAGAGGGGGAGGAGGAGGGAGGAGAAGGTAAATGGAGGAGGAGGAGTTGAATGGGGAGGGGTAGGGGAGGGAGAGGGGGAGGAGGAGGGAGGAGAAGGTAAATGGAGGAGGAGGAGTTGAATGGGGAGGGGGTGACCCAATGCATGAGTGAGCCTTTTCAAGATGAGGTCACTCAATGTAAGGCTAATCTAAAGGTTACTGTAAAGTTGTAGCCATATCAGGTCAACTTAGGTCGACTAAATTCGCATTAAACTAGTTCAACAAGGCAAGGCTGAGTTAGAAAGTTTAGATTTGTAGCCCAATTAAATTTGATGTAGACTATGGAAGATGAAGTTAGCCTGAGATAGGCTAGATTTGTTTAGTTTGGTCTAAACTTACCAAAGTTTATAGTTAAGTTGATGAAGTTAGATTTAGTTTGTTCTGATTTGTGTGGGTGCAGTTGGATGGTCATGGAGAGGGATCGGTAAGGTGGTTAGTTAAGGTTAACCTAGAGCAATATTATGTAGATTAATGTTGACAGCGTAAGATGACACAGAATGGGTCGGCGGGAGGGATGGGTGCGTGGCGGCGTGGTTGGAGATTTGGATTTAATTTATAATGGTTTTGGATCTCCTAGCACTATTTGCAATTTGTTCAAAGATGATGATGATGATGATGATGATGATGATGATGATGATGATGATGATGATGATGATGATGATGATGATGATGATGATGTTGATGATGATGATGATGATGATGATGATGATGATGATGATGATGATGATGATGATGATGATGATGATGATGATGATGATGATGATGATGATGATGATGATGATGATGATGATGATGATGATGATGATGATGATGATGATGATGATGATGATGATGATGATGATGATGATGATGATGATGATGATGATTTGTGTGTGTGTATGTGATTCACCACGGTCTTTGGATCACGCACACACACCTCCAACTCCCTGCCCACGAGACTTGGAGTAATGACTCGAAACGCAGCGATACTGAAATAATTTGAGCCCTGGGCAGGATTCGAACCCGGACCGCCGTAGTGACAGTCGGGCACTCTACCAACCGCACCACCAAGTCGTGTGTGTGTGTGTGTGTGTGTGTGTGTGTGTGTGTGTGTGTGTGTGTGTGTGTGTGTGTGTGTGTGTGTGTGTGTGTGTGTGTGTGTGTGTGTGTGTGTGTGTGTGTGTGTGTGTGTGTGTGTGTGTGTGTGTGTGTGTGTGTGTGTGTGTGTGTGTGTGTGTGTGTGTGTGTGTGTGTGTGTGTGTGTGCGCGCGAGTCGGTGGTCGCACACACCTCTACCGAGGAAATGGCATTATTGATTGACGCATCACAGATATCTCTCACTCGATCACCTCCTCCTCCTCCTCCTCCTCCTCCTCCCCACTCCTGACGGCAAGGCTAGAAGATTCTCCAATTTTGAGAGAACGAAAAAGAAAATATGCAGAAGCTGAAACAGCTGCTGCGGTGAATAAACGATAGATCGGGAGTCTGACAGCGTTGCCTCTGACTTTGTAACCCTAACGTCCAAATAAATCGTTTTGGTGTCTTCCGTGGAGGAGGTGTGTGTGTGTGTGAATCGGGTGTCTACCTGGGAGTGTGCTTGGAGATAATTACCTCACTGGTGTGGAGGTGACAAGAAGTAATCTTCCGTCTATTACGGAGGCGATGATAGCCCTCGCGTCATTCTGAACTATATCGTCATTAATGTGTGTAGGCTTAAATTAAGCGGATGGAAATGGGCGTGGGTTTTGGTTGTGGGTGTGGATGTGGTTATGGGTGTGGATGCGGGTGTGGGTGTGGCTGTGGGCGGGGGTGTGGGTGTGGTGTGAGTGTGGGTGTGAGTGTGAATGCGGGTGTGGGTGTGGGTGTGGTGTGAGTGTGAGTGTGGGTGCGGGTGTGGGTGTGGGTGTGGATGTGGATGTGGATGTGGGTGTGGGTGTGGGTGCGGGTGTGGGTGCGGGTATGGGTGTGGGTGCGGGTATAGGTGAAGGGAGTGTGTGGGGATATGGTATTATAATTGTGGGTGTGTTTGGGTGTTGGTGAGGGTATAGTTGTGAGTGTGGTATAGGTGTGGATGTTGATGTGGATGTAGTTGCGGGAATATTTTGTTTCGATAGGGAGTCAGCACGGAAGTACAATTCTTAAAAATTGCAAGAAAGGAGCATGTCAAAATATCATGGCGTCTTTCTGAAGTATTCGGATCGAAGACAAATTCGAGAGACCAAGAGACATAAATAGTATTGGAATAATTCAAAGTGGAATTTAAGAGTAATTGTAAGAGGCTGGTAGATAAAGGTAAACAAGTAAGGTAGATAAAGGGGTAGGTAGCGAGAATTTAATTTTATGTGTAGGATGTTTTGGTAACAATAGCCTCGAAGGAGTTGTATAATCTCGTTCCTCGTCTAAAGTTTATAAACAACCGCCAGGGAACAGATTTTAATGCTGATGTGACAATATGTAAAGTAAGCCATTCCTGCAAAGATATCGTGATTGCTTGTGTAAGCAGTATCGCTTAAGACGTCGTAACAGTCTTTTTGGTTGGAGAAAGGAGGAGGAGGAGAAACATTTATTGGTACACAGGAGAAAAGTCACGCCTTTGGGGGAGGCACTTAATTGTAACAGTAAAGATCATTGGATGAATAAAGTCGTGACGACGGTGCATAGGTGGTTTAGTGAGTGGAGTGACGATCCTAGTGGGGAGTGCCTTGGTGTAAATTGACAAGCCAAGTGTAATATTATTCGGGAAGAATAGAATAAAGTATTTTACCTCCGTTTAATTCACCCCATCGAGAAACATTACTTACTTTTTACAGAAAGACATGGTGAAAGACATACTCAAGAAAAGTGATGGAAAGAAATCTAAAAATGAAAGAAGAAATACAAAACCATAGAAGGGAACAGTAATCAGAATTACAAACCAAATGTTATATAGAGTTCGGGGTGAAAATAATTTTCCTTTACTTATTTATTCATTATTTATATGACAGATAAGTATGGGAACCGTGCAAAAATCAGCATAGTATAGTTACAGAAGAAGCAACAAAACTGTTGTTTATGCTGTTTGTTAAACGTCAGATTTACTTGGAAGTTTGATGAAACAAGATTTTATTGATACACAAAACGTTAGCAGGTTTGAGATAAATTACACTGGGGAACAATGTACTTGATGAGTTGACAAAAGTACATTTTCTTACCTAATCCGAGCGCACTGAATTCAAATCTGAAATCAGATGTTCTCTAAATGCTACATATTTTTCGTAATATCAATAACTAATATTATACATTAATTTTCATTTTATCACGCCTATCATCATGCCCTGAAGTAATTTTGAATCATCTTTTAGTGTTATTTATAGTAAAGCAGTTTTTTTTTGTACAAACGTCTTATTGCATATGAGAAGAAACTTGAACTACACATTATGATTGCAAATACTGTAATCAGATAGATGCTAATTTATTTATGGCTGTACATCAGGCTGGAGGACCTCTTCTTGATATCGATCGGGCAAAAATTTGCGTTTGTAACTCTTTCTCTTGTAAGTCGTCTCTGGCTAAACTCTTCTAATTGTCCAGCAGTAGTCCGTCATCATGTGTCTATTCCAGTGACCTTAGTAGCACTCTTCCATCGTCATCAAATCCTGATGGAAGCATTCCCCTTGTTCGTCACTCACGGCTCCCAGATACTCTGGAAATCGGTCGAGGTGACTATTTAGGAAATGTAGCTTCTCACTCATGTTACATTCCAGATCACTATATGGTAAAAGCATATTAGTAACCAGATCCTCATAATTATGCGGGTTTTTTTTCAAGAAGTTACGAATAACGACAGAAAATGAGAGCCAGGCTGTCCTCTGTTTTTCATTAATGGTGTTCACGAATCTAGAATCACTAAGAAGTCTTCGGATTTGAGAACCATCAGATACTCCTTTTTATATTTTTTCGTATGAAAAAGCAGGAAATGCCGGTACTATGTACTGAAAACAATCATTGTCAGTGCTCAATGCCTTGCCATACTGTTTCATCAACCCCAGTTTGAGATGAAGTGGAGGGAAAACGATCTTTTCTCGACTTACGATTTGTTCATTAAAAATGTTTGGCATTCCTGCTTTCAAAGTTTCCCGAAATGGCCAATCTTTTTGGGTCCAGTGTTTGTCACGGGTTCGACTGTCCCACATACAGATATAGCATGGATACTTTATATATTTCTTCTGCTGGCCAAGGAGAAGTTGACCATTTTAAGGTCTACATATATGATCCAATTGTGTTCATGGTACTTAAGTAAACCCATGACTATTCTTATGTCATCGTGAGTTTCTCGCAGATGGACAGAGTGTCAGAGAGGAAGTACACCGAATTCATTGCCAGTATGCAAGAGGGTACACTTGAGGCTACGCACTCAGCAGGTCTATAGATCCCAAGTCCCAAATCGGTAAAATATATGTATATATATATATATATATATATATATATATATATATATATATATATATATATATATATAATAAATAAAATAAATAAAATAAATAAAAACAGGAACATTGTGGTAGTATACAAATTGTTTGTCCTCAGAGAAATACTTAACAAATGTATTATCCCGTGTTTGGTAATACAATACCCGTACTGACCTGTCAGGCATATGTCTTTCACTAAACCTGGAGGCTAAAAGTTATGTAGCTTTCTTGGAGAGCGCCAAAATAGGTATCAATTCATTCAAATCCTCTTGATTGAAACAGTGAGAAACTAATGATTGTTTAGCATCTGATGATGAATCTGCAGACTCTGAATCCATTCCGTGGACGTCCATATTAGGTATAACATTTTCATCCTATGAAAAAGCATATTGTTACGCCTTTCGCAAGGATATAATGACTATTTTCTAGAAGGGGTTCGTACTTCGTGGCCTTGATGTAGTTTAGGCAAAATCCAAACGAAAGGGAACACAATTTTTCTTTTATTATTGGAAAAGGTAACAAGACAATTATATTATATCTTTACAGCAAAAATTAACCAATAGACAATTCGTAACGTTTCATAAAACATATATTTCCTTAACCTGGACAAAAAACTAAGTCATGAGAATAATCTTAAGTTACGTGTGAACACAAAGGGAGGAAAGAGCGGGAGCGATGTGGGAGGATGAGTTACGCCTTGGCTAACCAACGAAAGAGTCTTGCGACTTGCGACTTGCAAGGTAAGACCACCCGCTTGCGCGGGATTGTTTTTTGTGGGAGGGGAAGAATGTCTGTAAGAAAATGAAAATATAGTAGTGTATAAAAGAGGGCTATTGCCACCGGGCGATTAAGCGAGCAATCAGGGGCTGTAGGTGGTCGTGGCTCAGGAGAAATGGACAGGGAACTCGATCGGCGGCGCCGACGCCGGGATTACAATCACCAAAAGTTCAGAAAATGGTAGGAGGCGTAGTAGTAGAGAAAGGTGGAAAAACGGAAAAATCTTTAGTGGGAGGTATACTGAAATGAGAAGATGTAGTATAAGCAAAAGTTAGAAAGGAAGCGACCTTGGCTCGGTAATTTGGGGGTAAGGATGGAAGAGAGAGGAGGGAGAGGTGAAGGAGAAAGTTTGAAGAAAAGAAGGATGTCAGAGGTTCATAGGTTGTTGGGCTACCAACTTTGCAGTGTTTTACGTTAGAATATATTCTGTATATGTTTTGAATTTGTAACCTCGCGTAGGAAGTAAGTTTGATCTTCTAATAACCGGACTTAGGGAGCCACACTTGTCATAATGGGCAGGCGTATATGGGAGGGTAGGAACCCTTCCATATACTCCTATCCATCACGCTGTGTGTTTGTGGGAATTGAGCTAAGTGTTGTATTTATTTTGTGAGTGATGCTTTTTTTCCGTGTGTGAGTCATTAGGTTTATTAGCGACCTTGGGGCCGCCTGGACGCCTCATATATAGGGCTGACGAGGACTGGAGGAAGGAGAAGGAGCCGGATAGAATTAGTCGGCTTGCAGACGCAGTAGGAAGGGGATCGGAGGGTAGGAGAGGGGGGAAGACACACGTAACAAGTAATTACAGGACAGATACATAATTGCATACAATGAATACCAAATTTATACATATACAGACATTTAAGTATACGGAGGATGGTGGACCATGACAATATTCACTGAAAATCGGAACTGGTAGAGACTCAGAATAAGGTACTGCATGGATCTTCGAAAGAATGATAGGGTAGTCAATTTTGTGCCAATTTTTCTTTCCAATCCCTTTAGTATTCACCAGACAGAAATAACAGTACGATATATAATCATTTGGCTCACGCCACACCATCGGGATTCCAAAAGGAAGACCATTTCTCTTTCCTTTCGTCCGGTCACGAAGATGTTCCACACAACTATGGCAAACAGCATGTGGACCCACTTCTTGTCTTGATCGCCAAGGGGAACATTAAAATATGTCTTATAAGTGTGGATCACAAAGTTTGATATATTGCGCCTTTGACGAACTAGCATGTAACAGCCACATATGTAGCAGAAGCTGTCTGGATCATTAACGCAATTTTCTATTGACAAAGCCATCATTCTAACATGAGACCTGAAAAAGGAAACAATAATGTCAATATTTTGCACAATTACACCTACTACTATGTACTGTGAAGTATTTGCTTTCTACAATCACCTTCTCTGTCCTTCCGGAGGGCAGTATTCGGGGAAACGAGAAAACAGAAACAACAGAATAACAATAGCATATAATTAAAAATGGATTATATATTTGAAATCGGCATGAAAAAGACTTAAAATTGTCAGATAAATCTAAGTCTCTAGAAAATGTGATTAGAATTGTTTTGTGTAATTCGTATTTTTTTGTCAACAACTTAGCAGGCTTGCTCATTTTTGTGGACTATTTCTATCTAAATTAACACAAGAACAAGAAAATATAAAAATACTTGAATTTAATGTTGGAATATATAATGGTATACAAGAGAATGGATAGTGTCCTTCTAAGGAAGGACTTTTGTCTGAAACTTCAGAGAAAGAAAATGAAAGATTACTGTTGTGTTTCCCCTAATACCTAAATGTATATCATGAATGTGTTTGCTCACTATCGCGCGCGCGCGCGTGTGTGTGTGTGCGTGTGATTCACCACGATCTTGGATCACGTGTTGGACTCGTGATCGACAGCTATTTCCCTCCCGGAGGAGAGCTCAGAGCTCATATATGACCGATCTATGGGTAATGCTGTGATCGTACATGCATAAACACACACAACTCCCCGCCCACGAGAGTTAAGTAACGACTCGCAGCGCATCGACGCTGAAATTATTTCAGCCCTAGGCAGGATTCGAACCCGGACCGCCGTAGTGGCGGCAGGGAACTACTACTGCGCCACTTGTCGTGTGTGTGTGTGTGTGTGTGTGTGTGTGTGTGTGTGTGTGTGTGTGTGTGTGTGTGTGTGTGTGTGTGTGTGTGTGTGTGTGTGTGTGTGTGTGTGTGTGTGTGTGTGTATTATATATGTGCATGTGTTTCACTCTCGTTCACAATTAAGTAGAAACACATTTCTATATACATATTTGTGTTAAAAATATTCTCTTAAATCTGCTCCTCTCTGTCGACTATAGATTACGTTATCGCTCCCTCCCTCCCTCGCTCCCTTATGTTTCGACCTCACTCGTTCTCACTTTGAAGAAAACTTCGGTAAGTTCATTACGTCACGTCGACTGGTCAGTCGCACTGCACCGTGGCGCATTGTCTACACAGTGCCATGGGAATTTTCCAGTTTTATCTAACTGAACGCTGTTCTACTATGTTCAATAAATTTGTGTAAGGCAGGGTTTTTAATTACTAATAGCATTTTGCCACGAAACTTATCTTTGTAATATTGATGATTTATTGATTTCTTGTTATCATTAGGTTGTTATATTCAGTACTAGGAGAGTTCGAAGACAGATCGTATTTCTCTACCCTGATTATCTTAGCCTCTTCTCTACCAAAGACGTGCCCCAGAATGAATAAAATCGCCTGGCAGCACCCATGATAAGTACTATATGGCACGGAAGGAATTAGATACGTGTTGATATCACAGGACATTTTCTTTAATCGCAATTGCATGAGATTTATTTGCTGTTTCTTACTATTTTTGATATATTTATTTGAAATATGGGAACGATTTTGCTCTGTATGCTCTAGTTTTCAAGCAATTTGAGGGATTACATTTTAGCTTTTTTACGGCCAAATAAATTACGCGTTTATGGTATCAATAGGGATACATTTTTTTCAGGTTTTATCATGGATACAAGGAGATATCAATGAGTGAACAAACCTGATGCCTTCTGCTATATTTGTGGATGGATACTTTGCGCTTTTTTGTCAGAGGCGCAATATAACATCGTTTGTGAGGCGAGCCTATTCAGCGTACTTCGGACTTACTTTTGGTGACCCAGACAAGGAATGGGCCCCAAATTCTGTCTCATAACTGCGAAGAAATTCTGCGTGACTAGACGAAAGGGAAACGTAAGGACTTACCTTTCGGAATTCGCATGACCTAGCGGGAATCGAAAAACCACACAACTGACTGATATTTTTGTCTGATCAATACAAAAGGCGTTGGCAAGAAAAACAGACATAAAATTGCTTATTCTAGTATTCCCTCAGCAATTCGACCTACTCTGCGCACTGATGAGCTACTAATCCCAGTTTTTGATAGGTTGTCTTCGTTTGAAGAAGAAGGTAGCGACGAAATGCAAGGGATTGACGACGCAACTCATTAAATACTGACAGACTCCAACGATACTTCTTATGCTGCATCGGCCATCAACTCTTCAGCAATCCAGCCAGAGCTTAATGACCTTGTGCGTGATTTGGGTCTCTCCAAAAAATGCAGCAGGAATGTTAGCTTCTAGGTTGCAAGAAAAGGCTCTACTGAACCAAACCACAAAAGATTCATAATTCCAAAATCAGGAACATTTTTTGTGATTTTTTAAAAAGAAGAGAATAAATTTGTTGATTGACATAATATCTCGGGTCTTCTCCAGGAATTAGGGCTTCCATTGTATAATCAAAATGATTGGAGATTATTTCTAGATAGTTTTAAGCGCAGCCTGAAGTGTGTTCTACTACATAATGGTAATGTCTATGCAGCTGTTTCAGTAGGTCATTATGTGTGTTTACGAGAGGAGCATAATGGCATTAAAACTGTGATACTAAAATGCCACGACCACAACCGGACAATTTGCGTGGACCTCAAAATGGTAAACTTCCTCCTTGTGTCAACATAGAGGATCCACAAAATATCCCTGCTTTCTTTGCATGTGGGGCATCCGAGCTAGAGCCAAGCATTGGAATTAGAAAGAGTGGGCCTTACGTGAGACTCTGGAAGGTGGTATGCCAAATATTTTCAATAATCCAATTGTCAGTCAAAAAAAGATCAAATTTTCTCTTCTCTTCATCAAGCTGGGCCTGATGAAATTGTTTGTCAGAGTATTAAATACTGACGGTGAATGCTTCCAACGCAGATTCTTGGTTTTCCCTGCTTTGTTATTCGAGAAAATCAAGGCAGGTGTATTTGATGGACCACAGATTCGCGTACTTGTACGTGATCAAGACTATCATAAAGATGAATGATAAGGAAAGAGGTATGTGTCTTTCGTTTGTGGCGGTAATAGAAAGCTTTCTCGTTAATAAAAAGGCTGACAACTATGAAACCCTTGTCAACTTTTCATGAACTTGAGTACAACATGAGTGTAAAACTCTATTTCTTATACAGTCATCTTGATAGATTTCCTGAGAACTTAGGGGTAGTAAGTGACGAGCAAAGTGAGCGGTTCCATTATGACATCAAGACCATGGAGGAGCGCTATCAAGGGAAATGGGATAATCATATGATGGCAGACTACTGCTGAAACATTAAACGATATTTTGTCCTGAGACAGTCCACAAACATGAGAGCTTTAAGCGCAATTTCCTGCCTGATTCATTTCTTACCTAACAATAAGTTCCATATAAATTTTAACCTTTGTACTAATGGAACATGTTTCAAATTGTGTTGTAAATAAATTTAGAATATGTAACATCTCCTTTTTTTATTCACCAGCTAATTTAATGTGAGTTTAATCACATGTTTCTTCTAATAGACGACGATACTAGTGAGACGAAGACAAGTTTTTGATTGAAAAAAGAGTTTTCAGGAAAAGACGACAACTTTATACTTGAAATCAGTGCATTTAGAATATATAATACCAGAGGTTGATGTTAATGCAACAAAATTTTTGTTGAGCTGTGTATTTAACAGTCCATATCCGAGCCCAGCTTAACCAAAACCTAACCCAAACCAATACAACTTGGTGATGTTAGTGTTGGTGGGGACGATGATGGTGTGGAGGTGGAAATGGAAGTTGGAGTGGAAGTGGAGTATCAGCAATTCTCCCCATCTGCTTCCTTGCTGATATGAATTCCACAGGCCACTTACTGATAATCACGTCTTTGTTTACTTTTTTCAAATGTTTTTACCTCAGTTTCTATGGCAACTGAGGGAGAGCATGGGAGGGGAAGGAAAGGGAATGAGAGTGAGGTGGGGAGGGAGGAGGAGGAGGAGGAGGAGGCTTAGAAAGAAAGTGGTGTGGAGTAGTTATACTCTGTTTTCTCCTTTTTTCACATCTATCACAATGTCTGCTTTTGATATATATATATATATATATATACATACATACATGTGTGTGTGTGTGCGTGTGTGTGTGTGTGTGTGTGTGTGTGTGTGTGTGTGTGTGTGTGTGTGTGTGTGTGTGTGTGTGTGTGTGTGTGTGTGTGTGTGTGTGTGTGTGTGTGTGTGTGCGCGCGCGCGCGCGCGCGCGCGTGTGTGTGTGTGTGTGTGTGTGTGTGTGTGTGTGTGTGTGTGTGTGTGTATGTGTATGTGTGTGATAAAAAAAGAGAAACCCGCACTCAGAAATAGGAGTCCTAGAGATAAGAAAGATGTGAAGGAACAAGTCATGTCACAAGTGATGACATTGTAAGCGTGTCATTCAGCATGACGATAAGCTGTGGTAACAGACAAAGGCTGAAGACGCAGAGTTCAGATTGCCAAAATCAGAAGTTAGAATAGAATTAATTATTAAATATAACAAATGTCAGATAAGCTGGTCAGAAATAAAGTATCATAGATCATATTATGATAAAGACATTGGTGATAAAGTTAAAAGTAAGAATATCTGTTAGGAAATAGAAAGAATAGAAGAACATATAGAGATGGGTAACTTAATAAGTTTACTTAACCATAGGACAGACAGGAGAAAGGGACAGAAAGAGAGGGTTAGAGAGAGAGGTAGGGTGTTGACAAAGGGCTGCAGGAACTTATGAACTAACTTATGTGTGAACTAACTTATATTTCTATGAATGTTGTAAAGGAAACAAATATTGAAAATTTCTATGTTTGAAATGTATTAAAAAATGAAAAAATATTTTGTTAGCCGCGCTACCTTTTCAACATAAAATGGTGGCGCGGTGTTACAATTCTCCGGAGTGACTTTGTGCGTTACAACTTTCTACAACCAGTGAAGTGAATCACAGTGTTAGCGTTACTTGTATGTATATTAACAGTATGAGAGAACTGTGTGACCCACCCAAACCTTTCATCACGTTTCGTACAGTACAATTAATTTCTACAACCAGTGAAGTGAATCACAGTGTTCGCGTTACTTGTATGTACATTAACAGTACGAGAAAACTGTGTGACCTACCCAAACCTTTCACCACGTTTCGTACATTACAATTAATTTCCGCATCTTCGCCTCAGATGTACATAATCGTCTTAGTTCCAGACGTGCTCACACTCTGTACCGCCTGGCTCCGAGGTTCACACCTCAACGAAGAAAATTGCCTGACATCTCTGTGCACGAGTTTCTCACACGACAGTTCCAAAACATTTTAGCCCGCTCGTCAGAAAAATTTAAGCTCTACTTCACCAACATCTACAAACGCCCTTCCATCTATTTCCCTGCCTCGTTCTCAAGTTGCAGTTCTACGATTCCCTGTACGTTATACTGCTAAGGGACCCTCTCTACGGATACAACTAGACTGCTAGATTTGCTGCGGATAGACTTTCCTACGTGCACCACTCGCTGCTGAAGCAAATCGAAGGGGTTATACGACCATATGCAACCGACTGTTATTGACACTCAGAGAATCACCTACGTTGCAAAAATCTTCAACTTGCTACCCCAGTCTCGTTAATATGGTCACCACATGTATGCAGCCATCCTTCCATGGGACACCCAAAATTCGGCATTAGCCGTGCTTACGTCACAGTCACGTCACAACTCCGACTCCACCGGTGATGTCATCCCACGCACGTTTTGAACGTGTGTGCTGGCCATAGGTACGTCCCTTCAAGCTTGCATACGTCATCACGTAACAAACTGATCGAACTTTCCTCGTAGTCTTTCTGTTCTGCCAAGACATTCAACGGCAACATAGTGTTAATAACAGTGCTCAACGAACGTAAACAGTACAGTGCTTCCCATTCCTAAACTTTATGTTAGTTTTATGTTTGATAGTGAATTTATATTCATTATCAATAAATCAACGTTTACAGTCATCTGATTTTATAATGAGTAAATATGACAGTGAAATTACTATCCGATGCGTAATTGTTTATTTAAGTACATTTAAGTATACTTGTCTTTACATTTTTTGAAGACGGTATATCTCATATTTGGTGAGTAATTTAGCCCATGTACTGTACAAGGATGTGCTAGTTCTAGTTTTTTATACAAAGGGACCAATCTGATTAATTTTCTCGACATAGAACTAAAAGTTATTGGCAACGCTGCATTGGCGACTTAAACTCATTTCAATCTTCAGTTCCTACTACAATGACTACAGGGAATCCTTCTAGTCTAACACCTTCATCATCCACGATAGCCTCCCACAATCTAATAACAGTTGTTAGAGAAGAACATAGTCTACCGAAGTTCGATGGTGAGAATATACCCATTACTCATTTTTAGCGGAAGTAGAACATAAGATCACAAGACGTAAAGTTTAAGATGATAGAGAAAATATTGCAATATCTGATGCATTTGACGAGACGAAAAAGTACAAGTACTTTGTGGAATTAATGAAGAAAATCTTTGCAGAAATTACAATAATAGGTACACTTTCTCTTTTATTCAAAGCAGCGCGGTCTCATAACAAAGGACCTTATCTTGAAAAATTAAAATATTTGAAATTGCATCAGCACTTACAATCAGACTTAGAGAATTACTTATGAATTCAGCTTGGATTGGTCCAAAAATCTCACTCGAAAATATAGTTGCTCAATTCTCATAACAAAGGACCTTATCTTAAGAAATGAAAACATTCAAACTTGCATCAGCACTTGAAATCAGACTTAGATAATTACTTGTGAATTCAGCTTGGATTGCAGAGACACAAACACATGGTCCAAAAATCTCCCTCGAAAATATAGTTGCTCAATTCTCATATTTTGAGTTCCTGTCATACTTACTTCCTGATACACTTACAAAAGCAGCAAATGTAGAACTCGCTCGAAAGACAAGACTTGCAGACTTCTCACTTTAGTTCAGTGACTCCCTTAGTACACCAGTAAGGATTGGTAACCAGACATTTCCATTGTCACACAAACCCCTTTCTGTAGCTAAGGTAAATACAGACAATACATGTTCACGATCGTTGTTCAGAATCCGTCCACAGTACAGTAAAAGACAACATTCGCCTTCGTGTAACAGAGTGGTCTATTACTATTGCTCACAGCCAGGCCATTCGGCAAACCACTGTTTTAAGAGAAAATTAGCTAAATTTCCTCATTTTTTGTGATCACCAGGGTCAATACCTTCACACAGCGGATCTTTGTCGTGTGCTTGGGTATCACGCCTTCCATAATAGAGTTTCTTCTCCTCCATGTACACCTTTGTGACTACCTGTTTAAAGGGGGACTGAACACCTTGATAAAAAAAAAAGTTTATAATCTTTCAACTTGAAACTTTCAGGTTTTGTTTAAAATATAAATATAAATATATTGTAAACCCAAGAACTTGCTACGTCTTGACGTCATAAAGTTATGACTTTATAACCTTTTTTTGACGTAATCGAATACGTGCGTCGTATTTTTTGCACTACAAACTTCTGCTTTTTCATGGTAATACTTATAGATCCTATAAACACTTTCACACCTGTTTTTTTTTTTTTTTAATTCGCAATACATCGTGAGATATAGTTATCGTGAGTATGGTCACTTACGTCACCCCCTTTTTCCGCGTTTTTTTTTTTTCCCCCACTTAGATGGAGCCCGTTGCTCTGTTTTTTAAGATATCGAAAAAAACAGGCTTGGATATAAAGATATACCTATTGTACACTACCAGAAGCATTTTCAGACTGCTACAATTTATTAGATTTTTTGGCATATCTTTAATTGCAAATTTTTGTGGTTTTGAGATACGAGCGTTTAAAGTCTTCAGCACTGCATATCTCTGTTATTTATTGTGAAATTTTCATTATATTCACACACATTATTATATAATGTATATTGAATAAGTTGACAGTAAATATTTTACATACATACATATCTACTATATATACTACATTAAAATGTATTTATTACTCGCCAAGCGGTGTTTTTTATAACTGAAGATTTTGCGCTTTTACCGGTTTAAAACCTTACTGCTGGGGTGTCATCACTTTGTCAAACATTGCAGAGTGGTTTATGTTTACCAGCAATGAATGCCCTCTCTATGCCCAATGACAAAGCTCACCAAACGTGTTTGATTTTCCTACACAGGCGTGATCCCAGCCCCGTATATTTCTCCTCCGCCAGCTATTTTCTCTTCCTCTTCCTAAATTTTCCTCATCTTCTCTTCATCTGGAAGAAAGCACTTTGTCAGCTGTGTTGTCAGGTGTGGTGGTATTCTATGGTGGAGATTGTGCTAGCAGTTGAGGTGGTGGTGGTGGTGGTGACGCGTGAGGCGTGACGTGACGCCTTGCCCTCCTTTTAGCACAACCCTCATTCCACTTTTGGCTTAATTTCTTCATATTTTCTTTGATTTTCCTCTTCATCGTGATGCAGTTGATGATTGGACATCTAGTAAGTGTAGTAATGTCCAGGAAATAAGGCAAATAGTGGCACAGGAACACAATATCGCCAAAATCAGTGACGTGTTTATGCATCAATCTACTCTGATGTTTTATGGGTAACTTAGGCTTGAAGCGTGCTGTTCACCCAACACGAAAGAGGAACTCACGCTGATACTCAACCTCAAATAAGGGTCATACTCAGTTAATCATAACAAATGACACACGCCCCAATCACTCTCACCACTGGTACAGAATTGTATAGCTTTCTTGTGTATCCTTTTCGTGTCAAAATTATGGACGAACAATTCCCTTCTGTTGAACTCTATACCACATCATCCAAAGTAACTACTCCACAAAAAATCAATGTAGACTCCCATTAACTCCTTTGACTTCCCTGATACACAAAATGAGCTGATTTTATTATGCAATATATTTAGGCATGTTATTGCATTAGATGGTAAACCATTTGGTGCTACAAACCTCATTCATCACCACATTTCACTTAGAGAAAAATTAAAACCATGCTACATACCTGCTTATAGACTACCTCATAGTAAGAGACAAATAGTGAAGAAGATATCATAGAACCCACAATCTCAGAATGAAGCGCTCCACTTTTTGTAGTTCCCAAACAAGATAGTTCCTTCCGCTCTGTGGTGGAGTTTTGGGAACTTACTATAATAACTATCCAAGATAGGCATCCTATACCTGTATTGCAAGACATTCCACATTCCATAAGCGAAAACAATGTAGTCTTTCATACATTAGACTTCATGTTAGGCTACATTTTACATTCCATAAATGAAAACAATGTAGTCTATAATACATTAGACCTCAAATTCCCCTTAACCTAGCTAATAGACCCATTACATCACCTAATACTCTACGTGACATTATCAGCTTAAAGATTGGCAATGGAACTTGTTTCTACACCCCCTGTCTTTACACGACTCATATACAGTCTTTGATGGATTGGCATGGCACAGTATCTTCATATACCTTGATGATTATCATTGCATCTAAGTCTATGAATGAGTATTTATAAATTTTCCAACTATTTTTTTCGCATCTTGTACAAGTAGGCCTTAAATTGAAACTATCCAAGTGTTCTTTCATTAAAAAAGAAATGCGTTTTCTGTGACGTCTTAAATTCTCAAGGAATTATTACATCACAAGACAAAGTATAGCTGTAGTAGACTTTTCATGCCCCACGTCTGTTGACGAGGTTCATTCATTTCTGGCCCTATCAGGTTTTTATAGGAGATTCATAAAGAACTAATCAAAAGTAGTAAAACTCCTTACTACCTTACTCAAAACGAATGTTAAATTTCTTTGGACTTCTGAACAAGAGCAAGCTTTCCTTGATCTAAAACATGCATTAACTACTGTCCTAAAACCTGCTTTTCTTAACTTTAAGCTCCATTTCATTCTATATACTGATGCATTGTCAAACGGGTTAGGTATTTTACTCATGCAACAACATGATCAACTGAAAAGGCTTAATGATTATGCTACTCGCCTATTGAACAAGGCAGAAAAGAATGATTTAGTAACAGAATTAGAGGCATCAGCGGATCTCTTCGCACTATGATATTTTAAAGACATCGTTCTAGGATACGATATTACGATCGATAACGACCACCAAGAACTTTTACAACTCTCCAAAGGCAAAAATCTCCCGGGCAAACTTCCTCATTAGTTTCTCACAATTCAAGAGTTCGGACCCAATTTTGCTTGTGTTCCAGGAAAATCAATCAGTTAATCTCACTCGCGACAGCTTTCATACAGCTCAACGCTCCTGTCCTCAAAGGAAGTGTGTGATGCATTTCCTCGAATCAGTTGAAACAAGAGATAGTAACTTCTTACCGCTACATTAGGAAAATTACGCTCTTCTCGTTGACATCTTGTATCATCAGACAATTCTTCGGAACAAACACTTGCCAAACATATCAGTAAATCAACTTGTAGTACGAGATATACTCATTCCTGAAATATTCCATCTTATATATATATATATATATATATATATATATATATATATATGTATGTATATATAATATATATATATATCTATATATATATACATACATAACTTTTGTAGATTAAGAAAAGGCCTCTGACTCGGTAGAACAAATAGCAATACTGAACTCTCTATGCAAGTAGGGTACAAACAAACAGATTGAAAGGCTTTTAGAAAAGATTTATGCAAAAAATACCGCTATAATTCGATTACATAAAGATACAAAAAACCAAGATCGAGAAAGGAGTACGACAAGGCAATACAATTTTACACAAATAATTTACAGCTTGCTTGGAACAGATTTTTAGAGGGTTTGAGTTGGGAAGAGAAGGGTTTGAAGATTAATGGCGAATATTTGAACCACCTAAGACTTGCGGATGACATTATTCTTATTTCAGAAAGAGGAGAAGACTTACAAGATATGCTGAGTAATCTGAACAAGGATAGTCTCAAAGTAGGTTTGAAATGAATAAGAGTAAAACCAAAGTAATGTTCAACACGAAAGTTCAAATAAAAGAGATTATAATCGATGGTGAGAGTCTTGAAGAAGTTGAAGAGCATAATTATTTAGGCCAGATGGTGAAAGTGACCGAAGATAATGATAATGAAATAAAAAGACGCATTACATTTGGTTGGAAAGTGTTTGGTATGTATAACAAAATCCTGAGAGGCAGCCTGTACACCAATGTCTGAAACGTAAAGTTTACAATTAATGGATTCTGCCAGTAGTAATCTACTGGTGTGAGACTTAGAAACTGACGAAGGCGATGAAACAAAGCTAAGAACTGCAAAGAGGAGAATGGATAGATAAATGATGGAAATAACCCAGAGAGAAAAGAAAAAGAGCAAGTTGGGTGAGAGAGCAGACTAGAGTGAAATATAATGTGGTGGCGGTAAAAGAGAGGAAGTGGAATTGGGCAGGTAACGAACGACTGATGAGTGATGGAACAAGTGTGTTAATGAATGGACGCTGCGAGATAGGAAGCGTGGAAGAGGGAGACTAGACAGAAAGTGGAGAGATGAGACTGAGAAATTTACAGGAGTGACGTGGCAGATGTTGGTGTGGTCGTTCAAAGCAAGTTGGGTGAGAGAGCAGACTATATTGAAATATAATGTGGTGGCGGTAGAAGAGAGGAAGTGGAATTGGGCAGGTAAGTTAATGTGAACGACTGATGAGCGATTGAACAAATGTGTTAATGAATAGACGCCGGGAGATGGGAAGCGGGGAAGAAAGAGACTAGACAGAAGGTGGAGAGATGAGACTGGGAAATTTGCACGAGGGACGTAGCAGAGGTTGGCGCGGCCGTGTGAATCATGCAATGCTATGAATGAGGCCATTATTTGTGCAGTGGACTCAGGATGGCCGATTGGATATACATACATATATATATATATATATATATATATATATATATATATATATATATATATATACATATATATATATATATATATATATATATATATATATATATATATATAGTGTTAGAGGTATACGATTTACTCTGTATCTTAGCTTATCTTTCTCAAAGAGTGCGTTTAAATCATACTTTACTCATGTGCTCCGACATCTTTGTTACACACACACACACACACACACACACACACACACACACACACACACACACACACACACACACACACACACACACACACACACACACACACACACACACACACACACACACACACACACACACACACACACACACACACACACACAGATATGTATATATATATATATATATAAATATATATATATATATATATATATATATATATATATATATATATCAATTACACTACACATCAATTCTAAGCCAACAACACTGGGACATACGCGGAAGCCAACATGCAGAAATTTGATCCGTGGTACGGCGAAGGATTATAACCATGGCTAGCACATCCATGTGTTGTAGTAACTTAAACGATTGCGCCATCAATATCTCTCTTGAGTCCTTGGCCGCACCTCGTTTCAATTTCTGCATGTTGGCCTCCGCGGGTACCCCTATGTTGATGGCTTAGAATTAAAGTGTATTGTCGTTGATGAAAATATATATCTGTTCACCTGGACCCATTCACGGTTGTATATATATATATATATATATATATATATATATATAATATATATATATATATATATATATATATATATATATATATATATAAGATGGATTCTGAGGGAGGAGGGAGAGAAAAATGTGGAAGATGGAGGCCAGGGGAACGATTTCTTCTTTAAAGACTGAGGCAAAATTTTCGCCTTTGAGAAAGGCGATAAATTCGTCTTCAGTTAATATGCAGCCTACGTTTAATGATTCTCTCTGACGAGGAGAAGGACGAGGAAGATGTGGTAGAAGAGATGGCGTGGGAGGATAGAGGGTAGAGGAAGAGGAGGGGATCTGGAAGGTATTAGGGCAATGTAAAACGCAGAGGGGAGTAGGACTGGAAAGAATGGAGAGGAGGAATGAGAGAAGGAGGGAAAGAAAGAGAGAAAGGAGTATGGAGTAGTAGAGGAGAGGTTGCAGACACTGTGGGGATGAAGGAAGGGAAGTAGAGACAGAGAGAGCGAGAGAAAGAGAGTGAGAGAAGGAGGGAAAGAGAGAGGAGTTTGGTTTAGTAGAGGAGAGGTTGCTGACTCTGTGGGGATGAAGGAAGGGAAGTAGAGACAGAGAGAGCGAGAGAAAGAGAGTGTGAGAGAGAGAGAGAGAGAGAGAGAGAGAGAGAGAAAGAAAGAGAGAGAGAGAGAGAGAGAGAGAGAGAGAGAGAGAGAGAGAAAGATATCTAGAACAGTTTATGAATATATATATATATATATATGTATATATATATACATATATATATGTATATATATATATATATATATATATATATATACATATATATATTGTTACGGACGGGCTGGTTATGTGAAGAGACGTTACTTGTAACGGGTAGGTGCTTAAGAACCAGTTCACTTCTAGAAGTCACTGTAGGACTGAATTATCTGGTCAGGGCCTAAATAATTCGTAAGACTAGAAGTAAAAGTAACAAAGAAGATTCCAGGAAAGGAATATCAAACTAGCGGTAACACTAGTAAACGAAATTATTAATAACATGAAAGTATATCTACAGGCAATAATAAACACAAAACAGAATGGGCAGGCGGGTCAATGGGACCGTTACATGAATACAAGAATATGGAAAGTATCGTTCAAATACGAAGCACAAGATACGTATACAATATGGTACTAAGTACAAAGAGATCAGGAACATATGTATCAAAAGAAGTACTAAGTACAAATACAAGTATAATGCAATACAAATGTATATAAGACAAGTAATAGAGGCAAAAGAGGGTAAAAGGGTGATCACTTCACATGAATCGTCTCCTGAGTCCAACCTGCGAGAGGTCTTATCAACAGAGCAATTGCGAGAGATGACCATGTGTAAGTGATTTTCACAGCTTATATGACATTGGACCGGAAGTGGGATACTTCCGGTGAAGGGTGCGGGTGAGCGCAAAGGAGGGGGAGAGCAATTTGTCACACGTGAACTTGGATAGTTTTAAGACTCTCGGCTCGCTTGAACAATCTACTTATTGAGTAACTGTCAAATCTGTGCGCTCTGAACTACCTACTTAGGGACAAACAGCGAGCGCTGAACTACTTCGGATTACTTCCTTGTCTGTTTGTTCTACTTACATCAAGAGTGCGCACATAATTTTCGCACGGAGGCAAGATTACATACATTGGACGTGCGTTACTACTTACATTGTAACAATACATACATAGACAAGAAATATGAACATATTTATACATAATACAAAGAACACACAATTCTATGACATAATAATTACATATATGACGTAATATCTAATATTACGTTACAATATATATATATATATATATATGTATATATATATATATATATTATATATGTATATATATTTATATATATGTATACATAGATATATGTATATACATATTATACATTATATACATATATATATATATATATATATGTATATATATATATGTTTATATATGTATATATGTATATATATATGTATTTATATATATGTATATGTATACATATATATATACATTATATATATATATACATTATATATATATATATATATATACGTATATATATATCTATATATATAAATATATATATATTTATATATATATATATATCTATATATGTATGTATATATATCATTCAGTCATTCATATACCAAGGCTTTTTCCCCCTTTCAAGGGAGGTAGCCAAAAAGGGAAAGGCATAAAAACACTCCCACCCATTTCATCCCTAAATACACTCCACACCCCTCCCACCCTCCCTCTCATCTAAGCACCTCCTGGATGACGGGTCATCCCTGCACCTTGCCCACCGCCCTGGGTCAGAAGCAGTGTCGCAAGACACAGCACATCCACAGCAAGGCCGCTTCATTTAATCGGCGACCCCCCCTCTCCGTCCCCCCTTGCATATAAGGAGAGGACGGGGAGAAATCCCTTTGTATATATGTATATATATATATATATATATATATATATATATTTATATATACATATATTATATATGTATATATTTTTATATATATGTATACATAGATATATGTATATATATACATTATATACATACATATATATATATATATATTCATATATATATATATATATATATATATATATACATATATATGTGTATATAAGGAAGTTGAGTCGCCTGGTGTTTATTGTTTGCCCTGCAAAGATTGTGATTTGGTTTACTTGGGTCAAACCGGGAGAGACTTGAACACTAGATTGGCAGAACATAAAAGGTCAATTAGGTATGGGCAAGAAAACTCGGCTGTATTTCTTCATGTCAAAAATAAGAATCATTCTTTCGATTGGGGTAGGGCCAGATTAGTGTTCAAGTCCCACTGCGGTTTCAGGAGGAAAATAGTTGAATCAGCATTAATTGAGGAATGCCCTAATATTAATATTTCTAAAGGGCAGTGGACACCTGACATTATTTCACGCGCGGCAGTTAACAAGCTGGTACGGACATTACAACCCCCTCCCTCCTCACCCCCTCCCTCCTCCGCCACCCCAGTTTGCCCCGCGCCTGAGTGAGGTCATCTGTCCACATCTCTTCCTCTCTGTAGCTTATAAATCCACTTTGTACTCTACTCTATGTACTTTCCTGAAGAGGGCTACAGTTGATAGCCGAAATATAGGATTCTTCTTTATTCAAAGTTTATTTTCTCCGACTGTGGGTTCCTGTGTGTCATTTACAAATGTGCTGTCCACTAGCGAATCTGTTTATAAATATGTTATATATATATAATATATATTAATATATATATATATGTGTGTATATGTATATATTTATATATATATATATATATATATATATATGTTTTGATAACCCACTGTCTTAGAAACAAAGCAAAAGAAAGAGACGAACTGTATATTTCGACCACTACTGTAGTCCTCTTCAGCAGATAGGTACAAGGTAAGATGTACAAGAATATATACAGTGAGAGAGGTACAAAGTGGGAACAAGGGGAGGTGGCTCAAGTCACATGTCCGAGGTGGGGCGGACTCGGGAATGGTAACAATTTATTCACAGCATAAGTTGTTATACAATCAGGTGATCATTGCCCTTTTGATGTGTTGAAATTTGGCAAGTGTTTGATGAGGAAAGATTCGACTATCTTTCTCCTAAAGCTACAATTGGATTTATAAATTATTTCTGGTTTGTTCCAATCTATGCGGTGATCCTTTGTTGATGTATGGAGGAAGACCGCGGAGTTGTTTTGTGCATACCTAAAAAGTTTTTGTGCTCTTTTACTCTGGTATTGGGGTCCCTACCAGTTTGACCCCAGTAAACCTCATTACAATCTTTACTAGGTAGTTTATATACTCCAGGGTCGTTATCTGATTTGGGTTTATGATGTATGTTTACTACTTTATGAAAATTTTTATTAGAATAGTTGAAGACCAATTGAATTTTATCTTGTGGTAACATTTTAGAAGCTTCATCCAATAAATGGTTGTCCTAATTGTGGTGGTTCTTTGATTGGGAAGAGTTCTTATAATGGCTGATTTTTGCCTTGCTAAGAGCTTTTGTCAACAACCAATTTGGATAACCTACTGTAATTTGCTCAGTTGTTAATTTATTGTTTCTAATTCTTTATTTAAAAATTGAACGCTACAAATTCTTAATGCTCTTAAATATAGGCCCGAAGCAACACTTTGTTTAACCCTTTTCTGGATGGTAACTAAAAAAATGTAAATAGCTACCAGTATGCGTGGGCTTTCTATATACTGTGAAATCCAAATGTCCATGACCTTTGATCACTGATATATCCAGAAAGGGAATGTGTGTGTGTGTGTGTGTGTGTGTGTGTGTGTGTGTGTGTGTGTGTGTGTGTGTGTGTGTGTGTGTGTGTGTGTGTGTGTGTGTCTGTGTGTGTGTGTGTGTGTGTTTGTGTGTGTGTGTGTGTGTGTGTGTGTGTGTGTGTGTGTGTGTGTGTGTGTGTGTGTGTGTGTGTGTGTGTGTGTGTGTGTGTGTGTGTGTGTGTGTGTGTGTGTGTGTGTGTGTTTGTATAAATAAAGAGAGATATTGATAATAGAGTAAAAAATTATGTAAAGAGGCCAATGGAGTTTAATGAGAAAATGAAAGAATCTGAAATGAGGAATAAGGTGAGGGAGAGGGAGAGGGAGAGGGAGAGGGAGAGGGAGAGGGAGAGGGAGAGGGTGAGGGAGAGGGAGAGGGAGAGGGAGAGGGAGAGGGAGCGAAACGCTTGAAAGGCAGTGAATTGGTGAGAGAGGCAAGGAGTGGAAAAGGTGAAATTATCTGAAAGAGTAAGAAAAAGAAAATGGCTCGCAATTGTGATGACTGCATTGATCAAAGAAAGGAGGAGGAGGAGGAGGAGGAGGAGGTGGAGTTGGGGAAAAGATATGGGTATCAAGATCTTTTTCACAAAATTTACACCTCTCTTCTTGAACCCCATTTCCTTCTCCTCCTTTTCCTCCTACCTTTCCTACATCGATATTTGCACTGGTTTTACATATAACTCTTTCTTTCTTCTTCTTCGTCATCTTCTTTCTCCTCATCCTTCTCTTTTATCTCCTCCTACTCCTCCTCCTCGTCTTCCTTCTCTTACTCCTCCTTTTTCTCCTCCTCTTCCTCCTCCTCCTCCTCGTCTTCCTTCTCTTCCTCCTCCTTTTTCTCCTCCTCTTCCTCCTCCTCGTCTTCCTTCTCTTCCTCCTACTTTTTCTCCTCCTCTTCCTCTTTCCTTTTTTATTTCTATTTCTTTGTTCTTGCTTTCTTCGCTGGACTCTTAGACATAATTTTCGTCTTTCATTTCTTTTCCAAACAAATGTGTGTCTGTTTCACCCATTGATCTTCCCTCCTCCTCCTCCTC
>NC_134789.1:67794125-67806625 GCF_046742065.1 Oratosquilla oratoria
AAGAAGAAATAGAAGAAGAAATAGATGAAGATGAAGAAGATGATAAAGAAGAAGAAGAAGAAGAAGAAGAAGAAGAAGAAGAAGAAGAAGAAGAAGAAGAAGAAGAAGAAGAAGAAGAAGAAGAAGAAGAAGAGGAAGAAGAAGAAGACGAAGAAGAAGAAGAAGAAGAAGAAGAAGAAGAAGAAGAAGAAGAAGAAGAAGATGATAAAGAAGAAGAAGAAAAAGAAGAAGAAGAAGAAGAAGAAGAAGAAGAAGAAGAAGAAGACGAAGAGGAAGAGGAAGAAGAAGAAGAAGAAGAAGAAGAAGAAGAAGAAGAAGAAGAAGAAGAAGAGTAGGAAGAGGAAGAGGAAAAGGAAGAACAAGAAGAAGAAGAAGATGAAAAAGAAGAAGAAGAAGAAGAAGAAGAAGAAGAAGAAGAAGAAGAAGAAGACGAGGAAAGAAAAGAAGAAGAGGAAGAAGAAGAAGAGGAAGAAGAAGAAGAAGAAGAAGAAGAAGAAGAAGAAGAAGAAGAAGAAGAAGAAGAAGAGGAAGAGGAAGAAGAAGAAGAAGAAGAAGAAGAAGAAGAAGAAGAAGAAGAAGAAGAAGAAGAAGAAGAAGAAGAAGAAGAAGAAGAAGAAGAAGAAGAAGAAGAAGAAGAAGAAGAAACGGAAGAAAAAGAGGAAACTGAAGAAAATGAAGAAGAGAAAGAAGAAAGTATTGAAGAAAATGAAGAAGAGAAAGAAGAAAATATTGAAGAAAATAAAGAAGAAGAGGAAGAAGAAAAGGAGAGAAAAAAAAAGCTTTCTCGGTTTGAAACAATAGTAAAGTGAGTGACGTTCTACTTATTCTGTTATCAGGCATTAGCCAGTTAGCCAGCTGGGCAGAAGCATTAAACCCCGCGCCATTCAGTCCGTCTTCAGCTCCTTTGTGGACAAGAAGGTAGTTCTCATGTATAGTCTTCACATCTTCGCCTCTCAGTCTTGACTCACTGAGGCCAAACAAATCCCATCGTCTTTCCTTCATATGATAACTTCTTCCATTTTCCCTCTAAGGCAGTGGTCTTAACCTTTTCCAGTGTCCGTAGCGCTTGATATCTTAGAAAGTTTCCTCGTACCCCCATCCAATACAAATACAATGCAAATACATGAAAAGTATGAGTGATACAAACCTTATTTGCTTTCTCATTGTAAATATACAGTACCACTGCACTGGGGCTATCATGTCTCGTACCCCCAGGCTTATGGTTTCGTACCCCAGATTAAGAACCACTACTCTAAGGGCATCCACGTTGATTGTAGCTATTCTTAGTTCTTTTACTGTCCCAGGTCAATTCTGATTGGGGTACTCCGAATTCCGAGGCTGGTTCTGAGGATTCTCGAGCAGTGACTCTTTTTACGGGAGCGGTTTGCTCTACCTGTCCTCCCAATCCTCCTCCTTTATCCGGGCTTGGGACCGGCATGCGAAGTAGCGAACCAGCTCCACAAGGCGGAGTTTGCTAGATACTGTTATAGAAATTGTGAATTATGTAAAGACTACAGCACACATCACTCGGCTATTTAAAGAACTATGCAAACACATGAATACTGACCACGATGTCCTTTTCTATACGGTAGTACGCTGGCTATCAAAAGGGAACAATGTTAATAATGTCTTTGGGATGGAAGATAAAATCAAGTTATTCCTGGAGGTTCAAGAAAAGAGAGATCATGTGGCTCAATTTGAAGATGAAGCATGGAATAAAAGGGTTGCGTATCTTGCCGACATTTTCGAACAACTGAATAAGCTAAATTTGAAGCTTCATGGAAGGGAAAGGCATATTCTCCTTTTTCAAGATAGTCTTTGGGCCTTTGTTTCCAAGCTGGAAAATTGGCGTCGGAAAACCAATCTTGGAAATATTGCTATGTTCGAAAAACTTTGCGCCGTGATGGATGAGTCTCGGATCCAATTGGATCAGTTCTTGAAGGAAGAGATGACTAAACATCTTCAGTCTCCAGAGAAGGAGTTCGAGCAATACTTCTCTGAGCTAACAGAGGAAATCCTGGTAACGAATCTATTTTCTATTGCACTTAATATATCTAGCATCCCAGATGAGATCCAAGACAAATTTCTGGATCTCTGAGTACTAATAAACACAGAAAATGGGATCAAAACAGTTCAAGGAGTCCGGGGAGCTCATGTACAACTACAATACATATATATATATATATATATATATATATATATATGCATATATATATATATATATATGTATATATATATGTATATATATATATGTATACATATATATATATATATATATGTATGTATGTATGTACATATTTATAGTACCCGCTGCCTACACTTCACGGCATGTAGTCACAACGGACCGATCACACTGAGTCCCACCTTCCTCTCTACTAGCCCTCCCCTCTCTGATTTTTTTTTTTTTTTTTTTTTTTTTTGTCATATTGAAAGCTTGGGTATGTGGAAAGCGTGAGACACAACGTGACACGGATGTTCAAAAATGTTACTAAGTGGGTATTCAACGAATGCTCCCATCAATGCCAGAAGCGCTGGAGTATCTGGTATGAAAAGGAAACAGCACTGATGAAGACTAGGCGGCGGCATACTAGGCGTTTCTCGCTAACTTGCTACTTGCTTCTGCTACTTCGTTTGAGCAGAAACGACTTCGGTTAGGATCTTTTGTTTTTCGAATTTCCAAATGTCAAATTACTCCTGCGTCATATACAATTAATAAGAACCTGTAGGGCGAACTTAGAGAAGTTAGACCCTCATGAATGTTACACACATTGTCTTACAGAAGTCTAGAATACTGTAACCGAAGTAGTTTCTACTCCAACGAAGTAGAAAAGTAAGTAACATGTTAACCTAGTGTGTTGCCACCTCACAGAAACATGTGGATTTGTTCTTTGTGTTTTGCTTATAGTGTTGATATTTTTGTCACACTTTATACATGCACATATGAATGAACTATGTAGGTGTGTGTGGGAAAGGAGGAGGGGAGAGGATAGGGGGGAATTCTGTTCAAAGTCACTTGCTCCATGTGACATTACCCCCTCACCCCACTCCACCCTCCTATCTCGACCCCCACCCCCTCGGAGTCTCTCTTGAAGAAAAATAGAATAAAAACACTATTCTATCCAAATCTAAATTGTATTACTTTCAGCTCGTGAGCTCCCTCGCAGTTAATTAAAATCGACTGCCGGCCACAAATACAAATGTTTCAGGTGACTAATGTTCTCCCAGTTAATGGTCAGGCATAACTCTTCATATGAACATAATAATCAGGTGCTTCTCACACAAACGTAGTACATACATGTGCTGGATGAGGGTATTTTCCAAACGAGGGAAAATCCATCAACTTTTATGAAAATGTGATTATAATGATAATGATAATAATCTTGGTTATAATTTGGGTTCATCTATATTCGTCTGATTACATGTAATCAAATATAATAAAGATATTTCTTCTTTTCTATTTTCCTTCTCTTCCTCCTTCTCTTTCTTCTCCCTTTCTTCTTTCTCATCCGCCATTTCTCTTCCTCCTTTTCCTCCTCCTCCTCCTGTTCCTATTCCTAATCCACCTTATATTCCTCCTACTTCTTCTCCTTCACCTTTTCCTCTTCCTCCTTCTCCTCCTAGTCCACCTCTTTGTCCTGTTGTTCCTCCTCCACCTTCCAGCCCACATCTCTCTCCTCCTTCTTCTCCCACTTGCCTCCCCTTCTTCCTCTTCTTCTTTCTCCTCCTTCTCCACCTCTTTACCCTCTTACTTAGCTTTTTTATCCTCTTCCTCGTCACCTCCGTCATTCTCTTTTTCTTTCTCCTCCAAGTCCACCTCTTTCTATTCCTATTTCTCTTTCACTTCATCTTCCTCCTCTATATTCTCCTATTTCTCCTTTTCGTCTGCCTCTTACTACTCTTCCTCTCCTTTCCTCTTCCTACTTCTTTTCCTTCCACTCCATCTCTTTCTTTTCTATGTCTTACCTTCCTCTTCCTTCTGCTATTCGTCCTTCTCCTCTTCCTCCTCTTCTTCCAATTCTTCCACCTTTTCCTTCCAGTCCTTCTCTTCCTCTTCCTTCTGCTATTCGTCCTTCTCCTCTTCCTCTTCTTCTTCCAATTCTTCCACATTTTCCTCCCAGTCCTCTTCTTTCCTCTTCCTACTTCTCCTCCTGCTCTTCTTCTTCTTCCTCCTCCTCTTATTCCTCCTCCTCTTCCTCCTCCATCTCCACCGACAAGGACTCAATTGGTTTCTTCGATGAGTCTCAGAACACAAATGATTTCAAAGAAATCCAAGTTTTACTTTCAGTTCTTTTATGGACAAAAAACTTCAAGTTTTCAAGCTTTCCAATTCTCATTCAATGTCTTGTTCAATTAGGAATAGTTGGACGTAATTAAGAGACTTTGTAATAATGGTTGAACCTGTTTAACATGAACCCTGATTTTAAGAAGGTATATCTAGATCGGGACCCCAATCAGGTCTGAGTCCAGTACCTAGATTAAAAAAAAAAAAAAAAAAAAAAAAAAAAATTGTGAACAAGAACACACACACACACACACACACACACACACACACACACACACACACACACACAAACACACACACCAAAACACACACACACACACACATATATATATATATATATATATATATATATATATATATATATATTACTGTTGAATGCTAAAGCACAAGTGGCATCAATAATTTTTAGAGAACATTTCTCTAGCTTTCTAAGTATCATTTTCTCTTCATGGTTCAAACTCTGGAGGAAAGTACGAAAGTCGTCAGAGTGGTTTTCCATTTTATACCGACAGCTGTTTCAACAATTTCACACGATCGTCTTCAGGGTAAAACTGATTACAAATGTGAAAAACATTAGAATATAAAAACCCGTGGGCCGTACAAACAACAGAGAAGAAATAAAAATGGTGGAATATGATTGGTGGGAATATGCGGGTGGACGGCGCCAGGAAGGGGGCCCTAGTCCAACGATAGGCTTATGTCACGTCTTGTCGGGTTGTTACTTCCGGTGAGCAAATGTCTAGATACACCCTCTCGCCGGGTGCTTCTTCAAAGGAATGTGACTCTGGGGTGAAGCTGGCGGTATACATTGAAAGAATAGGTCTGCGTTCCCTCCTTGGAGGTGGGCTCCGTTGGTTGTTTTTATCACAGTATACAATAACTTAAATTTTTTTTGTAATATAGCTGTTTAAAAAATATTGTAGATGTCAAATATAGCTCCTGAGTGTGTGAACAGGGACTCTAACCACTGGCGCAAAGGTTAGAGTCACTGTTCACTTCGTACGTCTGAGCTGAGTTCGAGTCCTTGGCTTCACTACGTATCAGTTTCCGAATATGTCTCCGTCGAGCGCATTTTCTGTCTCGATCGTGATGACATAGAATGAAATTGAAAATTTATGTGGTTAAAAAAAATTAATATCTGCACTGGGGACCATTCAGTGTGAATATATATATATATATATATATATATTATATATATATATATATATATATATATATGTATATATATATACATATATATGTATATATACATATATATATATGTATATATATACATACATATATGTGTATGTATTTATATATAATACATATATATATATACACATATACATATGTATATATGTATATATACATATATATACACATATGTATATGTGTACATATATATGTATATATAATATACAATATTTAAGAAATATATAAAAACATTTACGGAAGTGAGGGGAAGAGGTGGTCCTTTGGTAAGATTGGTCTTCGTTTGGGTCCGTCGCGGTTTCTCGAGTTCTTGAAGATTTATGCCTTCGGTATGTCTCCACTTCATCCTACTCCTCTTGCGTTCTTGATATCACTTTTTTTTTTTTGCCATTTCTTTCTCTAGCTGTTCGTCTCTAACGACAACGCCCCATTAAAGAAAACGGGATCCGGGTAAAAGATAGAAATGTTATTCACAAAAATGTGTAAACAAATGGTATGGATAGGCGTCTTTTAAAAATATTGAGCTAAAAAATGCAGAACTTCCCTTTAATCTAATAGTGAATAATAACACACTACAGGGAATCCGAAGGGATTCACGACCGTTAGCTTTCGGTTTGCTTCCCGCAAGAAATGTATCATTGGTACGCAGAATAAAGGAGTGATCCCACTTGGATCGTAAGAGGCCCCACGGGGCATATCTCCTAAAAATAAAAGTGAAGGCATAAGGGGTGCTGGAGGGCCTCGGACCAGCACCCTAAGGTCTGGGTCTTTTAATGTGCGTGGATGTGGTACAGATGAGAGTAAAAGGGAAGAGATAGGTAGTATGTTTGTGAGAAGAAAGATGGATGTGCTGGCTTTGAGTGAAACTAAGTTGAAAGGGAAGGGTGAGTGTAAGTTTGGGAGTGTAAGTGGGAGGTTATCAGGGGTGAAGAGAGGACGAGGGAGGGAATGGGTGGCTATTCTAGTAAGTGAGGAGATAGGTAAACAGGTAGTGGAGTGGAAGGAGGTTTCCTCAAGGATAATGTGGATGAAGGTGAAACTGGGAAAGGAGATGTGGGTCTTTGTAAGTGCATATCGGCCTGGTAGTGAGAAGAGCGTAGAAGAAAGGGAGGCCTTTTGGATAGATTTAAATGAGTGCATAGAGGGTTTAGGAAGAAATGTCAATGTAATAGTACTGGGAGACCTTAATGCTAGGGTGGGAAATGGTCCAATTGATGGAATGGTTGGGAAGTGTGGAGTTCCAGGAAAGAATTGTAGTGGAGAGTTGATGGTGGAAATGTGTTTAGAAAGAGAGTTGATGATAGCAAATACAGTGTTTCGGAAGAAAGTCAAGCATAAGTACACATGGGAGAGGGTGGTGGAGGGAAGGGTGGTAGATAGAGCACTAATGGATTATGTAGTGGTAAATAGGATTATGGTAGGAAGAGTAAAGGATGTACATGTGCTAAGGGGAGAGGGTGGGGGAATATCAGATAATTTTTTGGTGGAAGGTAAGTTGAGAGTGGAGGATAGATGGAGAAAGAGGAAAGGGACAAAAGGTAGGGAAGTTCTTAGAGTGAACTCCTTGAATGAAAAGGAAAAGGAGAAGGAGTACGGAAAGAAGCTGAAGGAGGAGTGGGAGGGAGTAAATAATGGAGTAGAGATGGGTGTGGAGGAGGAATGGGGATGGTTCAAGGAGGGAGTCATAAAGTGTGCAAGGATGGTGTGTGGAACAAGAAGGACAGGGGGAAATAGAAGAAAGGGTAGTGAATGGTGGGATGAGGAAACAAAGAAGGTTGTAGAAGAGAAGAAGCGAGCATTCACAGATTGGTTACAAAAGAGGACGGGGGAGTCATATGAGACGTACAAAGAAAAGAAAAGAGAAGTAAAGCAAAAGGTAAAGGAGGCAAAGAGGAGAGCAGATGTGAAATGGGGTGGGAGTATGACAGAAAATTTTGAAAGTAATAAAAAGATGTTTTGGAAAGAAATTAAGAGAGGAAGAGGAGGCGAATCAAGAAGGGAAGAAAAGGTAAAAGGTGCAGATGGAGAGATGATAATGGAAGAGAAGGCAGTAAGGGGAAGATGGGCAGAATATTTTAGGGAGTTGCTAAATGTGAAGGAGGAAAGGGAAGGAAAGATAGCTGCAGTGGGAAATGCGAAGAAAATGAGAGTGATGAGTGAGGAGAATGGAGGAGAAATAAGGAAGGATGAGGTGAAGGCAGTTGTTAAGATAATGAAAGCAGGTAAGGCACCTGGTCTGGATGGACGCCATGCAGAATGTCTGAAAAAGGGAGGTCAAGTGATGGTGGACTGGTGGGTGAGGTTATTTAATGTTTGCTGGAGAGAGGGTAGAGTACCGGAGGACTGAAGGAGTGCCTGTATAGTTCCTCTTTACAAGGGAAAAGGGGACAAGTATGAATGTAGTAGTTTCAGAGGGATTAGCTTGTTAAGTGTAGTTGGGAAGGCTTATGGGAGGATCTTGATTGAGAGGATTAGGAGAGGAACAGAAGGAGTAATTGGTGAGGAACAGTGTGGATTTAGGACAGGTAGAGGTTGTGTAGATCAGATTTTTGTGGTAAGACAGATATGTGAGAAAGCTATAGGAAAGGGGAAGGAAGTTTTTTGGGCTTTTATGGATCTGGAAAAGGCTTATGATAGGGTAGACAGAAAGGCACTGTGGGAGGTTATGCAGATTTATGGGATAGGAGGAAAGCCTCTGGGAGCTGTCAAGAGTTTTTATGAGAGTAGTAGAGCTTGTGTCAGGATTGGAAATGGAGAGAGTGAGTGGTTTGAGGTAAAGGTGGGACTTCGTCAAGGATGCGTTATGTCACCCTGGCTGTTCAACTTATACATGGATGGGGTGGTGCGAGAGGTGAATGCAAGGGTAGTGGGTCAGGGATTGGAGATGGTTAAAGAAAATGGAGAAAAGTGGGAGGTGAGCCAGCTGTTGTTTGCGGACGACACTGCGCTTGTGGCAGGATAGGAGGAGGGATTGAGGAAGCTGATGGCAGAGTTTGGGAGAGTATGTGATAGAAGAAAGCTAAAGATAAATGTGGGTAAAAGTAAGGTGATGAGATGTACAAGGGGTGAAAGTGGCAGTAGACTGGAAGTGAGCATTAAGGGAGAGCGACTGGAGGAAGTGGATAGTTTTAGATACTTGGGTGCAAGTGTAGCAGGAAAAGGTGGAGTGAAGGTGGAGGTAGAATGTAGATTGAGAGAAGCGAGTAAATGCCTTGGTGGATTAAAGAGTGTAATGAGGAATAGACATTTGGGAATGGATGCGAAGAGGAGACTGTATGAAGGAGTGATTGTGCCAACAGCACTGTATGGGGCAGAAACGTGGAACATAAGAGAAGAAGAGAGAAGGAGTTTGAATGTGTTTGAGATGAGGTGTCTGAGAAGTATGGTGGGGGTTGCTGGGCTAGATAGAGTGAGAAATGATGAGGGGAGGAGGAGAACAGGGGTGAAAAGGAGCTGGGAGATAGGGTTGATGAAAGAATATTAGGATGGTTTGGACACATAGAAAGAATGAGTGAAGAAAGACTAGTAAAAGAGGTATGGAAGGCAGATGTGGAGGGAGTGAACATGAGGGGACGTCCTAGGAATAGGTGGATGGATGGGGTGAAGGGGGCTTTGGGGAAGAGGGGAATGTCTGTTGAGGAAGGAAGGGAGAGGACGGAAGACAGAGGTGAGTGGAGAATGGTTGTATATGGATGATGTTGTGATTGCATGAGGAGGAATGGGCGGGGGGGTGGGGGGTGAGGTAGTATGTGTGAGCAAATTTTGACGCAGCCAGAAGGGATTTCTCCCCGTCCTCTCCTTATATGCAAGGGGGGACGGAGAGGGGGGGTCGCCGATTAAATGAAGCGGCCTTGCTGTGGATGTGCTGTGTCTTGCGACACTGCTTCTGACCCAGGGCGGTGGGCAAGGTGCAGGGATGACCCGTCATCCAGGAGGTGCTCAGATGAGAGGGAGGGTAGAAGAGGTGTGGAGTGTATTTAGGGATGAAATGGGTGGGAGTATTTTTATGCCTTTTCCTTTTTGGCTACCTCCCTTGAAAGGGGGGAAAAGCCTTGGTATATGTATGTATGTATATATATATATATATATATATATATATATATATATGCATATATATATATACATATATATATATATGTATATATATATACATATATATACACATATATATATGTATATATGTATACATATATATATACATATTTATATATATATATATACATATATACACACACATATATATACATATATATAGATATGTATATATATATTATATATATGTATATATATATATATATTATATTATATATATATATATATATACTGTATATATATATGTATATATATATATATATACACACACACATATATATATACATATATATATGTATATATATGTGTGTATTGTGTGTGTGTGTGTGTGTGTGTGTGTGTGTGTGTGTGTGTGTGTGTGTGTGTGTGTGTGTGTGTGTGTGTGTGTGTGTGTGTGTGTGTGTGTGTGTGTGTGTGTGTGTGTGTGTGTGTGTGTGTGTGTGTGTGTTTGTGTGTGATATATATATATATATATATATATATATATATATATATATACATTTTCTATTAAAAATCACTGCATACTCTGCGTTGGTGATCTTCTTCTTAAGACTTTCTATTTTCCTGAGTGTTTTCTTCTCTGAAGCAGGGAGAGAAAATATCACATTTCCGAACGAGTCCATGTTTGGAAATAAAAATCAACATTTAACGACGTTTCGCCTATACATTAGGCATTTTGTAACTCTCTTACGAGAGACACATCCAAATTTGTACGTGTCAACCGAAATCCAATAGATGACATTCGTAAGAGAGTTACAAAATTAATTGCTGCTTCTAACGCTTTGATTGATGGTGTTAAATTTGCCCCACTACAAGGTCACTACGAACCGGGATATTTCTATGGAAATGTCAAAACCCACAAACCTGGAACACAAGTTGAGACCTATCATCTCACAAATACCCACACCTACATACCATTTAGCAAAACAACTAAATGAACTGATCACCCCATACATCCCCACCTTCCACACTCTCCGCTCTACGGATGAATTTGTAGAATTTCTTAAAAATTCTAACCCCCACGGAATGCTTGCATCTCTGGACGTGGAAAGTCCCTATACGAATGTTCCTGTAGAAGAGACAATTGAGATAATTTTACATGACGTTTTCCACCATGTCAGTTTGCCCCCTCCAAAAATCCCTCGTCACGTCTTGCAGAAAATGTTACAGATATGTACCTAAGAAGTACCTTTTAGATGCCCATCAGGCAGAATTTATCGCCAGTTAGATGGTGTTAGTATGGGAAGTCCTCTAGGAGTTTTATTTGCACAGGCTTATATGTGCCATATCGAAAACCACGTCCTCGATACTTTAAACGTTAAACCTAAATTGTATCTAAGATATATAGATGACATTTTCGTAGATGTAGAAGGAGAAAAACACCTTGATGACATAAAAAACAAAATGGAAGAACATTCTTGTCTACACTTTACGGTGGAAAGGAGCGTCAATAATAAAATTCCCTTTCTAGACGTTTGGGTAGATGGTACAAAAGGCGTTTTTACCACAACTGTCTATAGAAAACCAACTAATTCTGGAAGATGTCTAAACGGTTCTAGTGAATGTCCCTCCAAATATAAGATGAGTGTAATACGTGCCTATGTCACAAGAGTCTTTAAAATTTGTTCCAGTTGGCAATTACTACACCAAGAACTTGTTAGAGTCAAGCAAATTTTAACAAACAATGGCTTTGCAATGAGGGACATCGATAAGGAAATTAAGAATAATATGGAGAAAGCTAACACCAAGAATAAAGAGTTAGAGAGTAATAAAAATAATATAAAAATTTATTATCAGAATACAATGTCATCAGCGTACAAAAAAGATAAAAAAGCTTTAAAAGAAATGATCCATAAAAATTGTAAGCCTAGAAAAGAAGAGGACAAAATAAACCTTATAATCTTTTACCGTAACCCTAGAACATCATCGCTGGTAATGAAAAACAATATGACAGCTACCACGGATAAACTCAAGAAAAATAATGTGGTATACAAATACTCATGTGATTTATACAAAGACTGTGTGCTTTGCCAAGAAGAGTATATAGGCCATACCACACAAACTTTAACGCAGAGGCTCACACAACATATGCAAAATGGAGCGATAAAAACTCACGTGACAAAATCCCATAATACCAGCATTACACGGGACCAGCTAAATAAAAGCACCTCAGTTTTGGTTAAGGATACTAACAGAAAGAAATTTAAATATTTAGAGGCTGTTTTTATTAGAGACCATATGCCATTAATAAATATCCAACAAGATATGTGTGGCACTTTAGAACTCTTCGGAGCATCCCGCGTCACCAAGAGAACATGACGCATGTTACCATTGACCTCTCCTTTATGTCCCTTTTTCTGTATTTTTCTGTATTTATATTCTTGTAAAAAAAAATGTCTTCAATAAATTTACCAGAAGATGCCTAATCTATAGGCGAAACATCGTTAAATGTTGGTTTTTATTTCCAAACATGGACTCGTTCGGAAATATGATATTTTCTCTCCCTGCTTCAGAGAAGAAAAGACTCAGGAAAATAGAAAGTCTTAAGAAGAAGATCACCAACGCAGAGTATGCAGTGATTTTTGATAGAAAATATATTAATGAAAACCTGCTCCCTAAGTTCACTAATATATATATATATATATATATGTATGTATATATATATATGTATATATATGTATATATGCATATATACATATATATATATACATATGTATATATATATATATGTAAATATATATATATATATGTTTATCTAATATATATATATATACATATATACATACGTATATACATAAATACATACATACCTATATATACATACATATATATATATATATATATATATATATATATATATATACATATAATTTATATACATATATATGTATATACGAAAAGTCTTTTCCTCCCACTGCCATTCACCCACTTA
>NC_134789.1:67814496-67821996 GCF_046742065.1 Oratosquilla oratoria
TCATTTATCTTACTTTTTCCACGGTAGGGTAGATTTTTTTCAGTATACTTGAATGTCTCATTTCCCGTCACAATATGAATGAATGAAAGAATGAATGATTGAATGAACGAACGAATGAATGAATGAATGAATGAATGAATGAATGAATGAATGAATGAATGAACGAATGAATGAATGAATGAATGAATGAATGAATGAATGAATGAATGAATGAATGAATGAATGAATGAATGAATGAATGAATGAATGAATGAATGAATGAATGAATGAATAGATAGATAGATAAATAAATAAATGAATAAATAAATAGATAAATGAATAAATAAATAAATAAATAAATAAATAAGTAAATAAATAGATAAATAAATAAATAAATAAATAAATAAATAAATAAATAAGTAAATAAATAGATAAATAAATAAACAAATAGATAAATAAATAAATACATAAATAAATAAATACATAAATAAATAAATGAATAAATTCATAAGTAAATATATAGATAGATAAATGAATAAATAAATAAATAGATAAATAAATAAATAAATAAATAAATGAATAAATATATGATAGATTAATAAATAAATAGATAAATAAATAAATAAATAAATAAATGAATAAATATATGATAGATTAATAAATAAATAAATAAATAAATAAATAAATAGATAAGTAAATGAATAAATAAATAGATAAATAAATATATAAATAAACAAATAAATAAACAAATAAATAAATAAATAGATAAATAAATAGATAAATAAATGAATAAATAGATAAATAAATAAATAAATAAATAAATAAATGAATGAATGAATAAAGTTCAATGAATGGGCCCGCCGTATGGGGACACTCACAAACATTTCACCTGATAAATTCTACCCAGATATATAAACTTCTATCTTAAGATGCCTAAAGTGTAGGCAGATCGTGGTATATAGCGCCTTTATGTACAAAATATTCCTCCCTTGCAAGGAATTCTTTTGGCAATGCTGTGTATTTTCCCAGACAAGCAGAAAAAAGTGGGAAAATAATAAAATAACTTGGTTTAAGATTGCCAGTCTAAAGATACATTCTTATCTTTCGCCCGCCTATAGCAACGTGATTGTCCACGAGGATAGAAACGCTGGTAAACCACAGTCCACCACATGGGAATACTGACCTCCAGTTAATACTTAAGGAATCGTTTTTGTAACACCCCTACGGACCAGAGTCACGCCAGGTAGTTGTAGCCTGTTACACCGTAGACTTGAAGGGGTTAAGTCCCTCCGTACCGTGTAGTACTTTTCCCTCCTCGTCTAGTTGCGATTTTATTCATCTTTGTCTTAACTTGGTAATAAGAGCTTACAGTCTTTTTCAACCATACCCTTCTTTGCCGAACAATTCTTTTCCTTGCCATTCATGGAAGCCGCTAAGCTGTTCTATTCCCCTTAGCGAGACAAACCCCATCTCCACCTCTGTATCAATGGGGTTAGTTCAAATAAGGCCACGATCCATAGATTTTACTTTCAGAATGGGGACCACTCGCTCTTACCTGCATAATAAAAAAAATCACTTCCTGGTTGTCATAGCAACATCCAATAGAAGGAACTGAGCAGAAGAGATTTATCACTTTTCGTATCCAGCCATGAATTTTTCTGTGAATTCTTATTTGTTTTTATTTTTCTCTTTTTTCCAAATTTTCTTTCTATTTTTTTCTTCCTCTCCCTCTCCCTTCTTCTGTCTGTCTCTCTCTCTCTCTCTCTCTCTCTCTCTCTCTCTCTCTCTCTCTCTCTCTCTCTCTCTCTCTCTCTCTCTCTCTCTCTCTCTCTCTCTCTCTCTCTCTCTCTCTCTCTCTCTCTCTCTCTCTCTCTCTCTCTCTCTCTCTCTCTCTCTCTCTCTCTCTCTCTCTCTCTCTCTCTCTCTCTCTCCCTCTCTCTCTCTCTCTCTCTCTCTCTCTCTCTCTCTCTCTCTCTCTCTCTCTCTCTCTCTCTCTCTCTCTCTCTCTCTCTCTCTCTCTCTCTCTCTCTCTCTCTGATAGTTGTTTTAAAAAACGATTAGATAACTTTATGGATGGGGATGACAGGTGGTGATGGATACGGAGCTGCCTAGTGTAGGCCTTATGGTCTTTTGCAGTCTCCTTTATTCTTATGTTCTTATGTTATGTTCTCTCTCTCTCTCCCTCTCTACCTCCTTCTCTCGTTTTCCCCTCCTTCTGCATCCTTCCCTCTTACCTCCCTGTTCTCCTTCTCCCTCGCCCTTCCTCCTTCATCCTTTAAGAATAATTGGACTAAAGCACAGCTGTAGTTAAACCATTTTACGATCTCGTTAACAAGCCTAACTCTTTGCTTCATCTCATAAGCTTCATTTTTCTTTCTCGCAGGGTTACCCGCGTAATGTAGGGTAAGACAGGCTAGGTCAGGTCAGGTTAGGTTAGGTCGGGTTAGGTTTAGTCTGGTTAAGGTAGGGAAGGTTAGGTTAGTTTAGGTTAGCTTGGGTTTAGTTTAGGTTAGGTTAGGTTAGGTTAGGTTAGGTTAGGTTAGGTTAGGTTAGGTTAGGTTAGGTTAGGTTAGGTTAGGTTAGGTTAGGTTAGGTTAGGTTAGGTTAGGTTAGGTTAGGTTAGGCTAGGTTAGGTTAGGTTAGGTTAGGTTAGGTTAGGTTAGGTTAGGTTAGGTTAGGTTAGGTTAGGTTAGGTTAGGTTAGGTTAGGCTAGGTTAGGTTAGGTTAGGCTAGGTTAGGTTAGGTTAGGTTAGGTTACGGTTAAGTTAGGTTAAGTTAGATCAGGTCAGGTCAGGTCAGGTTAGGTTATCTTAGGATAGACTAGGTTTAGTTACGGTTACATCAGGTTAAGTTAGATTAGGTCAGTTCAGGTTAAATTAGGTCTGGTAAGGTTATGTTGGGGCAGGTTATGTAATGTTAGATTAATTCATTCTAAGTTAGGTTAGGTTAAGCTTATAATGGCTAGAGTTTCTTCAGCTTAGATTATTTTCTTAGTCGCGATTACTCGGAATGGAACAAATTGGCTTAGTATATTCAATCATGGTTTAAATCGTTTTTAATAGATATGACTTAGGAGTTGGTTGAATTTCCAGATATTATATTTAGTTAGGAATAAGTTTATTACAGTTTGTATAAATGGGTTAGATTCAATTGTAAAAGTAAAGTTAGTCTAATATATCAACGTACATTAATCAAGTGAAATAACATATCCTCTAATGATTACCCCGTATCAGTTTGGTAACCAACTTTACAGCCTTTATTCTGGTTAGCGGCAGATTATCTTATTGACCTCATGTGGTGGTGTGGGAATGGGGAGTAGTAGATCATAGGGTAGCGACCCATCATGACCCAACAACTGAATAAAATCGTCTTGTTTCAGACAGAATAAAATATTTACTGTAGGTCGCCACTACTGAGTGTCTGTCAGACTACAACAGTTTCTATGACCATTTATTTTCCTAAGAAAAATGTTTGACCTCTCGTTTAAGTTGACTAAGATATATTGATACCGATCGAGGACCTAAGCCCTCCCCACCTCCACCCCCTTTCCCTCCTCCCCCCTCTATCTTCCATCTCAACTCACAGACTGATTTTCTGTAAGATCACCCGACCCTCCCTCGCCCGTCTCCAGCCCTGGTGACCTCGATGAAGAAAGACCTCAACATTTCACGATAACGACCTCTTTTTCACGCTCTTCCCTCCAGAGAACCTACCCCACCCTCCTCCTCCTCCTCTTCCCCATCCCTCCTCCTCCTCTTCCTCCTTTTCCTTTTCCATTGTCTCCTCCTCTTCCTCCTTTTATTTCTCCTCTTCCTTTCTTTCCTCCTTCTTTTCCTCCTCCTCCTTTTCTTCCTCCTCCTCCTCTTCCTCCTCCTCCTCCCCATCCCTCCTCTTCCTCTTTCTCCTTTTTCTTTTCCGTCGTCTCCTCCTCTTCCTCCTTTTCTTTCTCCTCTTCCTTTCTTACCGTCTCCTCCTCCTCTTCCTCATCCTCCTTCTCTTCCTCCACCTCCTCTTCCTTCTCCTCCTCTTCCTCCTTTTTCTTCTTTTCCACTGTCTCCTCCTCTTTCTCCTCTCCTTTCTCCTCTTCCTTTCATACCTTCTTCTCTTCCTCCTCCTCCTTCCTCTTTTTCCTCCTCCTCCTCCTCCTCCTCCTCCTGCCCCACCTCTTCTCCTTCTCCTCCTCCTCCTCTTCCTCCTTCTTCTTCTTTTCCACTCTCTCCTCTTTTTCCTTTCCTTTCTCCTCCTCCTTTCTTATCTCTTCCTTCTCTTCCTCCTCCTTCTCTTTCTCCTCCTCCTCCTCCTACTCATCCTGCCCCACCTCTTCTCCTCCTCCTCTATCTCTTATTCTTCCCCCTCCACCTCCTCTTCCTCCTCCTCCTCCTCTAAGGCACCTCTTCTCCCTTCTCCACTAAGGCCCCTCCCCACCTTAACTCCCTCAATGTTTTACTCCTTGCCTTCACCTTTCCTCGTTTCCTTATTTTCCTTCTTTCCTTCTTTCCTTCTTTCCTTCTTTCCTTCTTTCCTTCTTTCTTTTTCCTTCTTCCTTTTCCCCTTCCTTCCTTCGTTTCTTTCTTTCTTTTTTCTTTATTTCTTCTTTATCTTCCTTCTTTTCTTCCTTCCTCCCTTTCTTCCTTTTTCCTCTTCCTCCTCCTCTTCTACCCTTTCCTTTACAAAGCTTTCCTTTTCTTTTGCTTTTATTACTTCCTTTCTTTCTTCTTCCCTTCCTGCCTTCTTTCACTCCATATTTCCTTTATACTTCCTTCCTCCTTCCTTCCTTACTTTCTTCCTCCTTCCCCGTCTTCCATCTTCATTTCATTTTGTTCTTTATCTCTTCCTTCTTTCCCGTTTACCTTCCTTAATTCTTTTATTTCTTCCTTTCTTCCTTCCTTCTTCTTTTTTTCTTCCTTCATTCTAACAAACCCTGAGATCCTGCTTCACAAGAAAATTGCCCACGCCTCCTCCTCCTCCTCCTCCTCCTCCTCCTCCTCCTCCTCCTCCTCCTCCTACTCCTCCTCCTCCTCTTCCTCTTCCTCCTCCTCACCCTCCTCTTCCTCCTCCTCTTCCTTTTCCTCCTCCTCCTCCTCCTCCTACTCCTCTTCCTCTTCCTCCTCTTCCTCTTCCTCTTCCTCCTCTTCTTCCTCCTATCCTTCATCCTTTCCCTCCTGCTCTTCATCATCCTTTCCCTCTTCCTCTTTCTCTCCCTCCTATTCCTCCTCCTTTTCCTCCTCCTCCCCTTGTTTTCCTCTGTCCTCTAATGTCACTTGATCAGCTTTGTTCCTCAACCATCCAAACAAAGATTTATTTTCTATACCATCCACAATCAACGACATTACATTATAAATTACATTGCATTTAATGTCAACTATACCGGCATATTATAAGCCATGTTAAGGGAACAATAGTATCAACTCAATCCATTGTGTCAATCACCTCGTAAGGGTCGTTTTATATCAACGCATTGCCTGTGTTCATAAAGATAGTCATCAACAAAGTAGTGTCTTTCATATTATAGAGCTTTGGTCAAGGACCTCAACTCAGCTCTCATCCACTGTGTCACAGGACCCTCCTATCTGATCTGAACACTTATGTACTCTCTCCCTCTCTCCCTCTCTCCCTCTCTCCCTCTCTCCCTCTCTCCCTCTATCCCTCTCTCCCTCTCTCCCTCTCTCCCTCTCTCCCTCTCTCCCTCTCTCCCTCTCTCCCTCTCTCTCCCTCTCTCCCTCTCTCCCTCTCTCCCTCTCTCCCTCTCTCCCTCTCTCCCTCTCTCCCTCTCTTCCTCTCTCCGTCTCTTCCTCTCTCCGTCTCTTCCTCTCTCTCTCTCTCTCTCTCTCTCTCTCTCTCTCTCTCTCTCTCTCTCTCTCTCTCTCTCTCTCTCTCTCTCTCTCTCTCTCTCTCTCTCTCTCTCTCTCTCTCTCTCTCTCTCTCTCTCTCTCTCTCTCTCTCTCTCTCTCTCTCTCTCTCTCTCTCTCTCTCTCTCTCTCTCTCTCTCTATCTATCTATTTATCTATCTATCTATCTATCTATCTCTCGTTCTTTCTCTCTCTCTCTGGGACATTTCCAGTAAAAGGTCATTTTTTTATGTGAACCTGTTTTGCTCCGTGTTAGGCCTAGCCGCAGCCCCGACCCCTGCTCAGGCACCGTCACAGCCTCAGCCTCAGCCCCCATATTTTTCCTGCAATGTACAATTAACCCTTCCATCTGGATCATTCCCTTCTATTTCACATTACACAAAAAAAATCCCTCCTCCCCTTCTTCACCTTCCCCCCACTCCACCTTTTCCTCCTCTTCCTCCTCCTTCCTCTCCTCCTTCCTCTTCCTCCACCTCCACTTCTTCCTCCTCCTCCACCTCTTCCTCCTCTTCTCCCTACTCCTCCTCCTCCTCCTCCTCCTCCTTGTTGGTGGACAGACCATTCACGTCCTGCTCCCCAATCAACCCGCCATGCTTCACGCAGATCCCGTCCCTCTCTTCCTGTCTTCGGCAGCCCCCCCCCCCGGGGGGCTTTCCATTTATTTGAGGCCCGGAGTCCCAGCCTCACCCGGACCTCCTCCAGCCTCAGCCTCCCTTGCCTGTTCCGAACGAAGATCCTTTCTACCTGAAGTATCTCCCCCTTCCCCTCCCACTCTCCCATTCCTCATCCCCATTCCCTCTCTATTTCCCGGGAAAGGGCATTACCCTTCCCGTAACTTTGCCTTAGACATCTTCTTCCACCCCCACCCCCCACCTTCTACCCCCACCCCCCTTGTACCCCCACCCCCCTTGTACCCCCACCCCCCTTTGTACACCCACCCCACCCCCCTTGTACACCCACCCCACCCCCCTTGTAACCCACCCCCTTGTACACCCACCCCCCTTGTACCACCACCACCCTTGTACCCCCACCCCCTTGTACCCCCACCCCCCTTGTACCCCCACCCCCAACCCCCTTATACCCCCACCCCCTCACCCCTCCTTTATATTCCCGGACACTATCACATTTTATCCGGTTGTTCTGGGTGGCAATGAAACACCGGAAGCACAGTTCAATATATTGGGAAAAATTAGAAAAAGGCACGAACACACAAAAACACGTGCAGCAGGCGTCAGAGCCACAAGGAGACTGAGGGAACGCCAACATTCCCGCCAAAACTGCCCACGCCAAGCCTTGCGGGCATCCGATAAAAATAATAATAAATACAACAACACTACTGAAATTTATACATACAATATCACACTAATATGAATGAAATATACACATTACAATATAAATATATACACATGCCAACACACGGCTCCTTCTGGGTTCTAGGTAGCCCATCCCCTTCACCCTCACTCCGGACGACCGGAAGATTATGTCTCCTACTTTGAACCAAACTTCCCTTCTCCCTACTCCCAACCACCACCACCACCACCACCATCCAGCATAAACCACCCAATGTCTGTCTGTGACATGTGGATGGATTTCTTACAACGTTGATGGGTGAAGTGAGATTTAGTTTAGTTTAGTTTAGTTTAGTTTAGTTTAGTTTAGTTTAGTTTAGTTT
>NC_134789.1:67826996-67831996 GCF_046742065.1 Oratosquilla oratoria
CAGAATCTGCCTAAATCTACATACAATCACTGCCATCCACCAATATGCAACAACCTTCCAACTTCCACCTGCCTCTATGTAAAATCACTTCCACTCTTCCACAGTTCACCTGCTTCCATATGCAATCACTCCCATCCACCAAATGTAATAATCTTTTACAATCTGCCTAAATCTACATATAATCACTGCCATCCACCAAGATGCAGGAACCTTCCAAAATCCACCTGCCTCTATATAAAATCACTTTCGCTCTTCCACAGTTCACCTGCTTCCACATTCAATCACTCCCATCCACCTAGGTCACAACACTTCACCTCCACTTCAGTGTCTCTCCCTCCCCCGAGCCCGTCATTCAAGTCCCACTCCAAAGCATCACGCACGGTCGAAGACCAGGCCGACTATTGTCTCCCTGAGCTCACCAATTCTCGATGATATCAAGTCTCTCTCAGCAGTCCTTACTTTGAGAGCTTGACTTCGTGAGTTTAAGAGCTCAGCTCAAATGGCTTGAGAGACATCCTGAGCAACATCTCCGGGTGAAGTCAGAACGACCGGATATCACCATCGCTGGTAACGTCATTAAACGCCATTGAGGCTCTTGACGACACACACGTCACGGCTGACAGTGACGTATCAGACACGTTGTGAAAATGTGATATTCTCATCAAAGATAAAATTTGGGTGACGTGACCCCAAGGTCTTTGGCAATTTCATAATCATTAGGGTTTGTTCGTACGAATTCAACAACTCTAGGTTCCCGGTCTTTATACAAAAAAAAAAAAAAATAGCAAGTAGGTAGACGACCTCTTAGTTCTGCAACAAGTAGAGACTCGTAAAAGGAAAAAAATTGTATGTCCAGTTATCATCTTATGTTATCGAACCAAAATCGTATTTCACGTGATTGTCTCAATGGGAAGTTTGGGTTAACTACGCAGTTAGCAAAGTTGTCTCTATTTACTTCTTGATTACTTTTGTGATTAGTATCAGTACCCTTAACGCAAAGGCGAATCTCAAACTAGTTGATAGATATGGTGTCGACCGACTGAATGATTCTTAACCAACTTCATCAATGCATTTTTAATTCATCTTTACATTTGGTTGTATAAAATCAAGTTGAGGCCGGGCTTGCTTTAAGAGAGTTGGTAACACTACCTGCACAAGGTCAGCAACCCTGTTTATCATTCTAAAAGACCTGAATGAAACTAATTGAAATTATATTTTCTTTTTCGCTTTTCTACGATCTCAAATGATTGCCCGATCAGAAGAAATCAAACCCAGGAAGCCTTGGGGCAGTAGTATCAAATTTTCCAAATATTTCATTATGATGACAAAATATTCCGGACACTGAAGTCTGATCCATGACAAAGTAAAATTATCTAAATCTTATGTCCATATTGAGAAATATATAAATATCTCCCACTGTTAAGAGTTTGATTTATTACTATATGATTCCTTTATGATCGATGTTATTCTTTTCGTAAACATAATCCCTTTCACGTAACAAAACTAAAAAACAGATACAAATTTTGGGGACATCATGTGTCGTATTCTCTGTAGATTTTGTCTCAGCATCAAAAAAAATTATTCACTCGAAGGGTCTGTCCTTGTTGTTATGGACTTTAATTTTCCAGCTCTTCTATCCTTGTACGTAATCCCATCGGCAACAGGTTAAACGAAAAATATGCTTTAAAAAAAAAATTGACCGTATTCTTTCTTAACATAAGGACGCGTATTGTCATGATGTAGAGTTTGGGGGCTCCAAATCTCCTTGTTTAAAGATACGGCTCACAGGTACATGATAAGGTAAGGAAATTACAATACTCCTGCCTTGTAGTAACAAAGGAAGATGGTAAAGTCCTTCAGCTTTACGGAAATACAAATACGGTATGTAGATGTATATCGACGGGGGTGCCGTGGCTATAAACAAATTAATGTAGTGATAGCGACAATGTAAGGAGTTCCACGATACAAAAGGGGTTAGATTCTTCATTACAAATACGTCACCTGTATATCTTATTCTGGCTATATGATTTTACTTAACTAAGGAACCAGAGTCCCGCAACTAGAATAAGTCTTGATCCCTTCTAATTCAATTAACTATAATCGTCTAGAGCAGTGGTTATTAACCTGTGAGGAATTCTCCACTGGTGGGGAATGCCGGAGTTGCCAAGTGGGGAATGACCGGTCGGACAGAAGAACCACTGTCTTTTTTTTCTTTTTTCTTTTTTATTCGATGTGTTTTTTTTTTTCTGGTGTTAGAAATGTCAACACTGCATGGGTTAAAATCGAATTTGTCAAAGACCGATGCTGTGGTGGGAAATGGAGAGTTGGCTCACTAAAAAGTGGGGAATTGGAGAAAAAAGGTTAAGTTCCCCTAGTCTAGAGTTAGCTTGAACATAACAATGAACGCAACGGGCATCGGGGACTGAAGAAGAAGTTCTTGACAGTTCTGCAAGTCAGAACACTCCGGATGTCCTGAAGCTAATCTGTCTTTGCCTGGTGACCGGAACCAAAGTTTTGTCTCGCTAACTTCGAGTTTTCTCTGACCGCACCTCAGAGTCAATGGCCCCCTTGACCATTCTTTTCCTCAGCGGCTCTTCAGAGGACCTCCAGAAAGGAGACTTCTTTGTTTTTTGTCCTATCAAACAGGAAGTTAGTTTTAATTTGGTTTGGTTTGGTTTGGTAAACTAAACAAAACTACTTAGATCTATTGAAGGGAAGTATAGGTTAAAGTGTGCTAAGCTAGACAAAACCAGGTAGGAAGGAGGAAAAACATTGGTTGAGTTGAATTAAACTAGACAAGACTAAATCAATAATGGTTTGTTTATTTTAGAATAAGTAAAATTTTGTTAAAGTAAGGTAAAACTAACATATTTTGGCTTATATTTAGATTTATTACACAATATAAGACCATCTTCGCATAAAACGAAGAGGTCTATACCATCATCAGGGTATTAAGAGGATGTTCAATATCTATCTGTCTAGATAAGATGATTTTTAGAAAGCGACTGAACAATGTTAAGCGAGTTGATTCCGCTTTCGAGTGAAGGAGGTCGAAAATAGATTAACTTCTTCACCTTGTTGAAGCGGGTTATTAGTTCTGGATTAACTGACACCAAAAAATCTTACTCAGTTATCCTCTTCAGGGAAATTACTTTCCCTCCAGGGCATCTTTGCCTTGCTTCTTGCTATTCCTATGGTAAACTACTTGAGCGAAGTGATTTTCTTTTTTCTATCTGAATAATTTTATATTACTAAAAATTCGAGCTTCACGGTGAAGGTCTCGACAATAAAAAAAAGACAAAAATATATAAGAATAAGAATAAGAGTAATGATGAAAAGAGAAAGAGAAAAATTAAAATGGAAATAGAATTAAAATACAAATAAGAATAAGAGTAAGAGTAATGATGAAAATACATCATACATACATACATATACCAAGGCTTTTTCCCCCTTACAAGGGAGGTAGCCAAAAAGGGAAAGGCATAAAATCATTTCCACCCATACCATCCCTGAATACACTCCACACCCCTCCACCCTCCCTCTCATCTGAGCACCTCCTGGATGACGGGTCATCCGTGCACCTTGTCCACTGCCCTGGGTCAGAAGCAGTGTCGCAGGACACAGCACATCCACAACAAGGCCGCTTCATTAAATCGGCGACCCCCCTCTCGGGCTGCGTCAAATTTTGCTCACACATACTACCTCACCCAACACCCCCCCCCCCGCCCATTCCACCTCATGCAATCACAACATCATCCATATACAACCATTCTCCATTCACCCCTGTCTTCTGTCCTCTCCCGTCCTTCCTCAACAGACATGCCCCTCTTCCCCAAAGCCCCCTTCACCCCATCCATCCACCTCATCCTAGGACGTCCCCTCATGTTCACTCCCTCCACATCTGCCTTCCATACCTCTTTTACTAGTCTTTCTTCACTCATTCTTTCCATGTGTCCAAACCATCCTAATATTCTTTCATCAACCCTGTCTCCCAGCTCCTTTTCCACCCCTGTTCTCCTCCTCACCTCCTCATTCCTCACTCTATCCAGCCTAGTAACCCCCACCATACTTCTCAGACACCTCATCTCAAACACATTCAAACGCCTTCTCTCTTCTTCTCTTATGTTCCATGTTTCTCCCCCATACAGTGCTGTTGGCACAATCACTCCTTCATACAGTCTCCTCTTAGCATCCATTCCCAAATGTCTATTCCTTATTACACTCTTTAATCCACCAAGGCATTTACTCGCTTCTCTCAATCTACATTCTACCTCCACCTTCACTCCACCTTTTCCTGCCACATTTGCACCCAAGTATCTAAAACTATCCACTTCCTCCAGTCGCTCTCCCTTAATGCTCACTTCCAGTCTACTGCCACTTTCACCCCTTGTACATCTCATCACCTTACTTTTACCCACATTTATCTTTAGCTTTCTTCTATCACATACTCTCCCAAACTCTACCACCAACTTCCCCAATCCCTTCTCCGATCCTGCCACAAGTGCAGTGTCGTCCACAAACAACAGCTGGCTCACCTCCCACTTTTCTCCATTTTCTTTAACCATCTCCAATCCCTTGCCCACTACCCTTGCATTAAAAGTAGAAATAAAGAAAACACAACAAATTACAATGATACAAATCAAAATAGATAAATAAGTAGATAAATCAATCATTTAATTATTCGATCAGTTAATGAAATAACTAATAAATGAATGAATAAACAAGATGAAATAAGATAAGATAAGATAGAATAAGACAAAAGAAGACAGAACAAAAATGGTAAAAGGAAATCATTCAGAAGAAACTCAACGATGTACACCATCGTAATGAAGGAACCAAGAAATTTATCTTTTCCTCAGAATTCGAGTGAAATCCATTTTCATCTACGTAGAAATGGAATAAGATCAAACAAAACGAATGTTAACTAGATCTTTTTTTTACAAATAATTTCCAAGCAGAGCCTACCATAAACCAGCTCCTTCAGGCTCTCTTACCCATAA
>NC_134789.1:67844496-67849496 GCF_046742065.1 Oratosquilla oratoria
GTTGTCACTGTATGAGATCGAAAGCTTCGAAGTCTGTTCCAAAAGCTTCCTGGTCTCATGAGATTTTGAGGAAAGTAAGAACAAGTAAAGGAATTAAAGACGGGTGGAGGGGGTCGATCACTGTATGAGATCGAAGCCTTCGAAGTCTGTTCCAAAAGCTTTCTGGTCTCATGAGATCTTGAGGAATGTAAGAACAAGTAAAGCAATTAAAGACGAGTGGAAGTGGTCGGTCACTGTATGAGATCGAAACCTTCGAAGTCTGTTCCAAAAGCTTCCTGGTCTCATGAGATCTTGAGGAAAGTAAGAACAAGTAAAGGAATTAAAGACGGGTGGAGGTGGTCGATCACTGTATGAGATCGAAACCTTCGAAGTCTGTTCCAAAAGCTTATTGGTCTCATGAGATCTTGAGGAAAGTAAGAACAAGTAAAGGAATTAAAGACGGGTGGAGGTGGTTGATCACTGTATGAGATCGAAACCTTCGAAGTCTGTTCCAAAAGCTTCCTGGTCTCATGAGATCTTGAGGAAAGTAAGAACAAGTAAAGGACTTAAAGACGGGTGGAAGTGGTCGGTCACTGTATGAGATCGAAAGCTTCGAAATCTGTTCCAAAAGCTTCCTGGTCTCATGAGATCTTGAGGAAAGTAAGAACAAGTAAAGGAATTAAAGACGGGTGGAGGTGGTCGATCACTGTATGAGATCGAAACCTTCGAAGTCTGTTCCAAAAGCTTCCTGGTCTCATGAGATCTTGAGGAAAGTAAGAACAAGTAAAGGAATTAAAGACGGGTGGAGGTCTGTATGAGATCGAAAGCTTCGAAGTTTGTTCCAAAAGCTTATTGGTCTCATGAGATCTTGAGGAAAGTAAGAACAAATAAAGGAATTAAAGACGGGTGGAGGTGGTTGATCACTGTATGAGATCGAAACCTTCGAAGTCTGTTCCAAAAGCTTCCTGGTCTCATGAGATCTTGAGGAAAGTAAGAACAAGTAAAGGAATTAAAGACGGGTGGAGATGGTGGATCACTGTATGAGATCGAAACCTTCGAAGTCTGTTCCAAAAGCTTCCTGGTCTCATGAGATCTTGAGGAATGTAAGAACAAGTAAAGCAATTAAAGACGAGTGGAAGTGGTCGGTCACTGTATGAGATCGAAACCTTCGACGTTTGTTCCAAAAGCTTCCTGGTCTCATAAGATCTTTGGGGTCTCTTGTATACTTTGAGGACTCTGCTTTTGCCAACGGCCTGAGCCCAGGAGACGCCCTGCGAGGAACCAGGGCCGGGAGAAGCTACCGAAGAACCGTCACTTTTCGCTGATGTTCCTGTCACTCGATCTTTGCCCGTTTTTCAAGGTCATGAGCTCTCTGGTGGTGCGGCGTTGAATGGCAATAGTTCAGAAGGTAATACTTCTCTGTGGAGAATCATTTGTTCTAAAGATATGGGAGAGGGTGCTAGAGAGTGTGAGAGGGCGGGAGAGGATGGGAGAAGGTGGGAGAGGGTGGGAGAGGGTGGGAGAGGGTGAGAGGGTGAGAGGGTGAGAGAAGGATATAGGAGAGGGCAGGAGACATTGGTGATAGATAGATGGATAGATAGATAGATAGATAGATAGATGGATAGATAGATAGATAGATAGATGGATAGATTGATAGATAGATAGATAGATTCCTAGATACATACATACATACATACATACATACATACATACATACATACATACATACATACATACATACATACATACATACATACATACATACATACATACATACATACCTACCTACCTACCTACCTACCTACCTACATACATACATACATACATACATACATACATACATACATACATACATACATACATACATACATACATACATACATACATACATACATACATACATACATACATACATGCATACATACATACATTCATATATACATACATACATACATACATACATACATACATACATACATACATACATACATACATACATACATACACACATGCACACATACACACATACATACATACATACATACATACATACATACATACATACATACATACATACATACATACATACATACATACATACATACATATATGCATAGAGAGAGAGAGAGAGAGAGAGACAGAGAGAGAGAGAGAAAGAGAGAGAGAGAAGGGGGGGAGGGGAGTAAGACTTCCCCTTCCATGGAGACTTTGATTTCTGTTTGCTTGAAGTTGCTAACAGGTCTGTGAATTTGTTGATCAAATATGTTTGTGGGAGTAAGACGAGTTAACCGCTTTAGAATATGGGAAGCTTAGAAGTCCTCAGTGGACTGTATTTGTGGATTTCATAAACATATTGCAACTGGCGTAGCTGTAAATACAATTAAAAAAGCTGTAAGGGGGAAAAATGTATCTATATATATATATATATCTATACATGTATGTATATATATATATATATATATATATACATATATATATATATACATATATATATTGAGACATTCTGACAGGTTAACGTAAGCGGAGTAGGGAAACACAGGAGTCTTAGTCTTGAGTTTATTCCTGACTAGTTTCGCAGGTATTGTTTTTCAAAGCATACCTGCGAAACTAGTCAGGAAAAAAATAAGACTAAGTCTCCTGTGTTTCCTACACCAGTTACGTCATATATATATATATATATGTATATATATATATATATATATATGTTTGTATGTATGTATATATCGGACGAAGAGCGGTTCACGCAGTCGCGAGACCAGTTGCTGACTGGCACGTCCCTGATGGTGAACAGGGAAATTCCTCATGGATATGTGGGTTGCCGTAATGGTGACGGCGTGGACTATTGGGCACCCTATAAATGTATAGGGCTTTGCCGAATGTGGTGAATGGGGTGACACCAGAGTGGTATCTCACAGGAGACCTGTTGGCGGGGAGGTGAGATTGCTACTGGGCGCCCCTTCATAGTAACCACAAATGGAAAAAAAAAAGGGCGTTCCTGTCGGATCGTTGTCTCCTGGGGGTCCAACCCTCATTGCCTTATGTGCTAGAAGGCAGTGTACCACCGAATGTGAGTAAGCACTGTACAAGCAGATCCAAGTCTTGGACATTAAACAGCATGAAGAAAATGAAGATATATACCTACAACCTAAGAACTTTCTCAGAAGGCCATAGGCTGGAGAGTTTAATGGAAGAACTAGACAACACCAAGTGGGACATCGTAGGACTGAGGAAGTCCGAAGAACCGAAGAAAAGCTGATGTAATTACAAGATGGTCACCATCTGTTCTACTATGGCGGTAAGGACAGAGAGGGATCTGGTGGAGTGGGATTCTTGATAAACCCGAGAGGTTGCTGGTAGCGTAGTCAAGTTCAGTAGTTTGTCAGACGGAGTTGCTTGAATTGTGATTGGGCTGTGTAAAAGGTACAATCTAGGGATAGATCAGGTTTGTGCACTGGCTTGACAGAGTTCAGACGATGAGGTTGAGTCCTTCTGTGATTATTTGGGTCGAGTGATGAATCGGGAAAGGGGTGGGTACACGTTGGTAGTAGGCGACTTTGATGCTGGAGTAGGAAAGAAGATGGGAGATGAGTCCTGCATTAGGAAGTTTGGAGTGGATGAGGGAAGTGACAGGGGCGAGATGTTGGTCAATTTTGCGGAGAGCTACAGCATGAGGATGGTGATAATTCTATTTCAAAAGCGTGTGAGCCGTGGGTAGTAGGCGATTTTGATGCTGGAGTGGGGAAGAAAATGGGAGATGAGTCCTGCATTAGGAAGTTTGGAGTGGATGAGGGAAGTGACAGGGGCGAGATGTTGGTTAATTTTGCGGAGAGCTACAACATGGGGATGGTAATAATGCTATTTCAAAAAAGTGTGAGTCGTGGGTGGACCTGGGGAGGGCCAAGTGGAGCGACAGGGAGCGAAGTGGACTTCATATTAGGAGATGAGAGTGGGAGCGTTGGCAGTGTTGTTGTAGTGAGTGGAGTCTGCATGGGTGGTGATCATGGAGTGGTGGGTTGCGCAGCTGAATTCAGTTACGGGTCGAGAGAAGTGAACTGGTTTTGAGAAAGAAGCTGGACCTTGCGAAGGTTGAGGATAGTAAGAGGAGGTTTCAATTGGAGATTGAAAGTAGATTCGAGGCTCTAGGAGGTAATGAGGACACCTTCGAAGATGTGAATTTGGGTTTGGTGAATATCGTTGGAGAGTCGGCGGAGAGAGTGGGAAGTGCAAAAGGTGTTGGAGGGGACGAATGCTCCAAAGCTACAAAAGACCTAATTGAGGGAAGAGGGACCATGCAGATTGGAAGCAGGAGAGACGAAATGGATGGAGTAGAACTGGGCAGGCTAGCAGGGTACAGAGATTGGGGAAAAGAAAGAGAAATATGGATGAAATGAAGGAGTTTGCCTGGGATAGAATACCAACATATAGGGGAGAAGGTCGGCTTATCCTACTGTGAAACTGATAAAAAATCTCTAACTTGTGGTCTAGTATCTGGGCTTGTGATATTAGTAATTTAAAGAGTTACCTGTGAAGGGAATCCAATTACTTTTAGGAAATTATTTTACTTGAAAATTCGTGGTTCCTAACCTGACTGTAGTTGACGTTTCATTCGTCGAAAGCCCTACAAAGAAATTAGAAGAGTCACAAACCCACCTCTTCCCTGTTTGTGCAGTAACCAGATCACAGAAAGCCTTCGTTGAATCTTAAGTTTCGTTAACCTCACCTTTCCGAATTATCACCCGATATAATCTCATTAAAGCCCAGGAAGCTGACAGCACTTTGCCAAAATGCAATCATAGCTGTAAATATGCCTCATACCCAGATATTATCCTGCTTCTACCATCATGAAGGTAACTTAATGAGAGTATATTATTACCCCGAATTACAGAAACTAGCCACTTGGTCTGAAATACACAAAATAATAGCTCCAGAACTCCAGAATCTATTAGAAAACCAATTATAGAATCAACCCATGATAGATTGGCAAACCATTTAGGGATTCATAAAACCTACAAAACAGCATT
>NC_134789.1:67854496-67856996 GCF_046742065.1 Oratosquilla oratoria
ATTGGACTGCCTCTACAGGAAGTTTATTCCATTCATTAACTACACGGTTGGCAAAGTTGTTTCTACCCACTTCCATTTTTTTTTTTTTTTTCTACAAAGCGGTCAGTGATTCGGGCACTGTGTTTGACCTAACTTAGTCATGTTTTTGGCTAAGAAAGACTTAAATGTGACTAAAGTTACAAATGGAGAGAACAGGCTGGAGATAATCACAATAAGAGTTGAAGATAGTGACATGAAAAGTAGAAAGTTTGTGGTGATTTATCTGCCCCCAAAAATGGGGTCTTGGAGAGAGATTATTCTAAAATGTTAGAAGATACAAGGCTTTCATTAAATGACATGCTGAAGGATGGAGGAAACGTGGTACTTATGGGAGATTTTAACTGCAAAGAAATCTGAAGGAAAGAGATGACAGTGAAAGGTGGAGAGGATCTATGGGCAAATTTATTACTTGACATGACCATAGAACATACAATGACACAATAAGCACAAGAAAACACTAGATTTAGAAATAACGAAGAGCCGTCGAGACTATATTCATTATTCATGTCAGAACCTAAAATTGTGAATAAAATTGAATACAAGGCACCAATTGGAAAGAGTGACTACATATTACATGAGCTAGAACTAAAAGAGGAAATATATATATATATATATATATATATATATATATATATATATATATTATATATATAATACATATAATATATATGATATATATATATGTTATACATTGCAGAAACCACAGGGAAAATAAAGTCGGAATACTAAACATTTTCGTCTATTATGACATCCTCAGAGTACAAAAAAGAGAAAATAGAACATAATATTTATACAGAAATTAGAAAACTGGGAAAGGTTATAGCCACATAAAAGCTTCGTACAATATACATACACATTCATATACAAATGGAACTAATAACAATAATAATAAAACAATAAAGCAGTAAAACATACACATACAGATGGAACTAATAATAATAATAATAAAACAATAAAACAGCAAAACAAGGGAGCATAACCATGTGGCCGAAACGTCCAGAGCACATTTGGCACAATCAGGAGCCATGGTACTGCTTGACTATCCTATTAATTAAGAAATTGTCTAGTTTAAATAACCCTAAACTCAAATTAATATTATTATCAAAATTGCTCATGATAAAACTAAATTCAATGATTAGTCCCTTACATGGACAAAAACCCCACTAGACATTTGGTCCGTCCTAATACTATATCTGATTTCAAGTTAGTTAATTTTGATATTAATTCTTTATTTACATGTGTTCCCGTTTTTTATTTGCTTGACTTTCTAAGAAAAGAACTTCATTCACACAACTTACCATTACCTGTAGACATTATTATCAATTTGATTAAACTTTGTGTGGTTGAATCTAAATTTGTTTTTAATGATGAATTTTATGTCCAAAAATTTGGTATGGCTATGGGGAACCCCTTATCCCCAGTTTTAAGCAATTTGTACATGGAGTTCTTTGAAAGGGAATTGTTACCTTGTATCCTCCCCCGTAAAGTCATCTGGTATCGATATGTCGATGACATTTTATGTATTTGGCCCACTGATATTAATTTGGACAATTTTCTTATTAAATTAAATGATTTAGTGCCTTCTATTAAATTTAAAACTGAGGTAGAACAAGATAACAAATTGCCCTTTTTAGATGTTTCCATTATTAGAAAAGATAGGCGTTTTAGGTTTGACATTTTTAGGAAACCAACCAATGTTTTGTCATATGTCCATTTCTATTCTGCACATCATATTAATACCAAAATTTCTGTTTTTTCATCCATGTTTTTAAGAGCTTATAGAATTTGCAGTCCAGAATATTTAGACCAAGAAATAGGAAAAATATATGACATCGCATCGGACTTGAAATATCCTAAATATGTTATAGATAAAGCACAATATAGGGCCAGGAAGTCTTATTTTAATACATCGCAAAAAGATAATTTTTGCAAGAAAAATCTTTTAGTTCTTCCCTTCCATGAAAATCTAGTAAGACTTCCTCGCATCCTTAAGGAGTTCAACATTAATGTTATTTTCAAAAACAGTACCATCAAAGAACTCCTCATTAAAAATTCCCCTTGCGATAATGTAGGATGTGTCTATAGTATTCCTTGTAAACACTGTAGCTCCTGTTATATTGGCCAAACTGGTAAAGATTTAAATATTAGGATGAATCAACACAGATATAGTATTAGGACGGGCCAAATGTCTAGTGGGGTTTTTGTCCATGTAAGGGACACTAATCATAGTATTGACTGGAACAATGTTAAAAAAAAAAAAAATTAATTCTGTTTTAGAAAGGAACATCATTGAATCTAGTTTTATTAAGAGCAATTTTGATAACAATATCAATTTGAGTTTAGGGTTATTTAAACTAGACAATTTCTTAATTAATAGGATAGTCAAGCAGTACCATGGCTCCTGATTGTGCCAGATGTCCTGTGGACGTTTCGGCCACATGGTTATGCTCCCTTGTTTTGC
>NC_134789.1:67861996-67864496 GCF_046742065.1 Oratosquilla oratoria
AATACTAGTGGCCAGTAAAACAGATCCACCAAGAGTGCAAGTACAAATAGCAGGGAGAAGAATAGAACAAGTAACCAAATTTTCGTACCTGGGAAGCGTATTGACAGAAGATTGTAGATGTGAAAAGGAAATAAAATCAAGGATAGCGATAGCTAAAAGCACGTTTCAGAAAATGAAAGGGGTTTTAACAAACAAGAAAATTTCTACAGATATAAGGAGAAGAACAGTTAAAACATTTATATGGTCAACACTATTATATGGTTCAGAAGCGTGGACAATCAGCAAAAAATTGCAGGAAAACTTAGAAGCAGCAGAAATGTGGATATGGAGACGAGTATTAAGAGTACCATGGACAGCGAAGAAAACAAATGAAGAAGTATTGAGAGAAATGGAGACAGATAGGGAATTGATGACAATAATAAGGAAAAGACAGTTGCGATTCTTAGGACATATGATGAGGAAGGAAGGGTTGGAAGAGGTGGTGATGACGGGAATGGTGGAAGGAAGGAGAGCAAGAAGAAAGCAGAGGGAGAAGTATATGGACGGGCTAATGAGGGCGACGGGGAAACAACTCAAACCAGCACAGATGTTGCAAGTAACTAGGGACCGTGAACGGTGGCGCTCCATGGTTGCCGAAGTCCAAGAGGATATGGCATGACGGTAAGATAAGGTAATTGGAAGATATATAGAGTAGTCTGACGTTAGCCGGAACAAAGCCTTTAGAGTGCGTTACTGTGGACAACAGGAGTACTCCGCTTCCTCCTTCTCCCCTCCTGCTCCTTCCTTCCCCGTCTTTGATAAAGAACAACAAAATGTATAAATTATGAGCTGGTGATGAAAAGGTTTCCATTTAAGTTCTCTTTGCCTCTCCAAGATTTTTTTCTTTCTTTTTATGTAGGGGAGTGAGGGTTGCAGCAACAGGTTTTGTCCTCGTCATTGCTTTTGACAGCATCAACATTTCCCCTTTTTTTTCTTGTTTGTTTCTTTAGTTTTTGTTACGTGAGTATACAAGCATACTCTATTCTAAAGATTCTGAGAAACGTTAAACCCACTCATAGGGCAACGGCTTCGGCTGATTGGCAGGTTGGGTTGTCATTAGTTCGTCTGACTTTTTTAAATCCTCTGAAGCAGAATAAAGATAAGCAAGCCTTACCCCACTTCACCATTACCATGTCCTTCACCTTCAGGTTACAACAAGGGTGATACAAGCAAGGTCATCATAATAAAACAACAGGGCAGGACTCGTAGTAATGGGTATAAACTGGACAAATTTAGATTTAAAAAGGAAATAGGCAAGAATTGGTTTACTAATAGGGTGGTCGATGAATGGAATAAACTTAGTAACCATGTAGTAAGCGCTGAAACTATCAGTTGTTTTAAAAAACGATTAGACAACTTTATGGATGGGGATACGGAGCTGCCTAGTGTAGGCCTTATGGTCTCTTGCAGTCTCCTTTATTCTTATGTTCTTATGTTATGTTCAATCTCCACTGCTTCTTCCTCCTACTTTTCCTCCTCCTCTTCTTCTTCCTCTTCCTCATTCTCCAATGCTTCCATCTCCTCCCACTCCTTCTTTCATTCTACATACTTTTTCTCATTTTCTTCCTCCTCCTCCATCTCCTTATCCCTGTTTGTTTCTTTCTATTTTTCCTTTTCCTCTTCCTCCACCATCTTCTCTCAGCCCACCTCTTTCTGCTGTTCCTTTTCGTTTCTGTACCAAAAAAAAAAGATGAGGAAAGTAATTCCAAATTTAGCAGAATGTGCCCCAGTTGTCCATTTTGACTAACTCCTTGAGGTTAATGGCTGACATTACGTATTTATTTGTGCTAACGCTAGACGATTTCATTCAGGCAGGTGAAGGAGGGTTTTACTATGAGCATTCAAAGCTTCCCCTTTCTCCTTTATACATTTTGTGCTGTTAGAGAGTGTGGTGATCCAGAAGACAAGGACATTAGCTTATGAGGTTGATATGTCCGAGTTGGGTGGTTCAAGCCCACAACACTCAACGCGTGATTGCAATTCGTGTGTACAATCTTAAATCACCAAACCACAATTGAGGCTATCATATTATCCACTACGTAAAACAAATAATGGAATGAATGTAATAAAAAAAATGCACTTGGACATGGTTCATCTTTATGGCAACATTACTTGACTTAGATTTCATCATATGTATATATGTATATATATATATATATATATATATATATATATATATATATATATATATGTATATAATATTTATATATACAGTAAATATATATACATACAAATATATATACATATATATATATATATATATAAACATATATATATATAAATATATATATATATATATATACATATATATATGCTAATAAGAACACGGTATGTGTGTTCATTTATGCAAAGTAGATCACTTGGAAAAAAGAAACTAACGAAGCAGGAAGCTTTCGTATATTACATCTTCAGTGCAAAAATTACTTTCTGTACTGAATATGTAATATACGCAAGCGCTCTG
>NC_134789.1:67869496-67871996 GCF_046742065.1 Oratosquilla oratoria
ACATATATATATATATATATATATATGCATACACACACACACACACACACACACACACACACACACACATATATATATATATATATATATATATATATTACATATACATATACATATACATATACATATACATATACATATACATATACATATACATATACATATACATATACATATACATATACATATACATATACATGTACATATACATGTACATATACATATACATATATATATACATATACATATACATTTACATATACATATACTTATACATATACATATACATATACATATACATATACATATACATATACATATACATATACATATACATATACATATACATATACATATACATATACATATACATATACATATACACATACACATACACATATACATATACATATACATATACATATACATATACATATACATATACATATACATATACATATACATATACATATGCATATCCACATCTGTCTGCCTGTCTGTCTGTCTGTCTGTATATCTCTACCTGTATGTCTGTCTGTATATCTCTATCTCTTTATCTGTTTGTTTGTCTGTATATCTGTCTATCTGTCTGGCTGTACGTCTGTCTACCCGTCTGAGGAGGAAGATTGCCTAAACGAGGTCACAATATATGAAAAAAAATTGCTTAGGGGATCCTCTCGACTATCAGATTTAAAAAAAAAAACACGAAACAAAAGGAAAAGTAACGAAATTAAAAGGAGTTGCAGACGAACGTGTAATTGAAATGAAAGGCGAGAAATGAGACATCAAGGGAAGATGATTAAAATAAAAGAGCGAAAAAAGACTCGCCAATGGTGTTTTCAACAAATCTTCTTCGAGCTAACAAGGTAATGAGGCAGTGAAGAACCCACCACATTCAATGAAAGAAAGAAAAAAAAAAGAACAGAAAAAAATAATCTTATTTAATATCTTCCTTTTTCATGGGGGGGGGCTCACTTTACTTCCTTCAACACAGAGACACACTCTAAGTCATTTGTTTTGGAAAATATAGATACAGATAGATATAATTAGATAAATATTGTACAGTATAATATATAAGATATACGTACATAGATACATATTGACATGTATAGATACAAGATACAAAAAAGTAATTATATTTGGGCGATGGCTGCCACCCCCTGCTTTGAAAAGAGCAAATAAAAGTTGTGACGCATTTTAGGGAAGATTGATGGCCTCCCTAATCCACACTCAGCTACAATAAATCAATCAACAAACAAACAAAATAATTTATAAATAGATAAACAAACAAATAAATAAACAAATAGATAATTTAGTAAATAAATTATTAAAAAGATGAATATATAAATACATATATAAACGGATAAATAAATTAATTGATTAATAGAAATCTATATAGGTAAATAGATATATATATAAATAAAGAATAATAGATAAGTAAATTAGATTAATGAGTCGATAAATAGAAATGAAAAATTAGTAAATTAATAAATAAACAAACGAACAGATAAATAAGTAAATAAATAAACAAAACTATAATATAAAAACTTGACTCTTCCTTTAAGTCCACCAACTATGTCAACAAAATGAAAAAGCTTATTCCTTAAGATTAGGTTTCTACAAATATGTGTTCAGTTTATCTAGATCTCTTTGTGAGCAACTCATATTTATTCCTGGTAACAGTCAAGATTTTTAGAAAGATTTACCTACAAATAAAACACATTTCTTTTGATTTGTGATCAATCCTTATTAAACACCAATAGTGAGCTATAAAGTTATATCATCGTCCAGTGATTCTTCAGTGGAATCTGAACACTATAAAATCTGTGAGAGCACTCAGACTATCCCACTCTTTACGTACTAGGAATTCAAGAAATCTCATTCCTTTGAACGGACAGAAATAGTCTGCCTATAAGGATCACGTTAAAAAAGGCCCGTAAATTGAGCTTAATGATCTCTGCTGACAGTTCAAATGGTGAAGAAGGTTCATGGCCTGATCGATACTTCTTACAGTTGAACCCATCAATATGGGGACGTATTTCGTAAATCTTTGGTATCACCAGTATCAGATGATCTTGTTCAGGTGAACATGGGGGTGAGGTCTAGCTGGGTCACCTCTATTTTTCCAGATTCTGCCCTTAAGCTGAATGGAAAAAATCACGTGGTGCAAACAAGAACTGAATAAACAAAGACCGTCACTCTATTGAAGGAGATAGCCAATTCAAGATTCACGAAGAGGGAAAGGAAGGGTGAGGGGATCTCGAGGACTTGCTCCTCCAGATGGAGAGAGAGGGGAAACAATATGACCATAGATTAGGAGAGGGGAGGCAGTGTGACCATAGAAGGAGATAGATAGATAAAGAGAAAGAAAGAGAGAGAGACTGAGAGAGAGAGAGAGAGAGAAACAGTGCGGTCAGAGGTCAAAAAAGAAAGAAAGAAAAAGAAAAAGGTGGAAACAGATTAAGAGGTTTATTGTAGTCAGAGGAGAGCTTTAGAGAAA